>NC_029789.2:19120512-19133468 GCF_000816755.2 Arachis ipaensis
CAAAGTTGTTGAACCTAATATCCAAGTATCTCAGTGAAGGAATGGCAAGAACAACTTGTGGGAAGGGTCCTGAGAATTGGTTAAAACTGATATCAAGCTCATAAAGATAGGCAAGTTTGGTAAAATTCTTAGGGAGAGGACCGGTGAATCTATTGGAGTTTATATGGAAGAAGTCTAGGTCGGTTAAGAGGCCAAGATCTTCAGGTAATGAACCAGATATGTTTGCATTCTTAAGGTCAATTCCAGCCACTGTAAAAATGGTGGAGTCATCTGGTGCTGGTGCACAGTAGATGCCAGTGTAGTTGCACACATTGGGGCCAGACCATGTGGAAGTGATTTTGTTTGGGTCAGAGGTCATGCAATGTGTCCATGCTTCAAGTGCTGCATGAGCTTGCATCAGTCTTGGATTATTTAATTTCTGTGACTCTAATGGTTTAAGCTTAAGGGATATGAGAAGAATGACAACAACGAAAACCCAATGTATTAATACATCAAGGTAATAAGAAGCCATTAATGGTTTTAATTGGGTCATGGAAACTTCGTATCTATGCATGTGTGTATATATATAGTTATATACACATTACAGTGGGACTTGAGAAATTTCACAAGTTTAGGACGGCACCAAATTTGTCACATGTCATTAATCACATTAAATAATGTGTCACAAGAATTACTCTTATACTACTTCCACAATTACAATCGTACTATCGCAGTGACATTATACGAAGCAATAATGATATATATATATATATGAACAATGCTAGGAACCAAAAGGATATTAGCCAAAAATCAGTCAAATACTTTTGAGTGAATACAAAATTACTACGAATTAATACATATGGATGTTTCTTCTGCTAAGTATCATAATGTTTCTTTTTCATACTAAATGGATGTTCTTTTATATATTTTTCGAATTTTTTTATATTGCAAATAAGAATGTCTCTATTTCTTTAAGAATTTTATATTTTTTTTTAAATTTTATAGATATTTAATTATTTTTACTAAAATATAACTGGATATTTCTTTTGTTAAGTATTAGGATGTTTTTTTCCATATTAAATTAATGTTTTTTTTTATATTTCTGTAATTGTATAATTTACAGTCTCTTTAATAATCAAAACGACACCTAATAACCACTTTAGTAATTGAAGAGCTTGCAAATCCCTTGTCATTGGCTTCCCAGCGACATTTCTCAAAATGGATTGATAAACCAGAATTTATATTTACGCTTGTATATAAGATCACAAGCGATTATGTTGATTCAATGGATGAAATGTTGCAGCCTTTGATTGATGAAGTAAAAGTAGTTGGCTATAGTTGCATAGAAGAATGGATTTCAGCAATGGTTACTTCCTTTGATTGTTGATATTAACAGTTCTTCCGTCGCCTCCTCCCTCCACGTCTGCCACCGCCTCCATGGCTTCTCCGGCTGTCCCCCCACCCTTGAAATCGTCGCCGCCTTAAGGATCGTGTGACGGTGAGAGAGAGGGGTCTGTGTGTGATTGTTGGAGGTGGGTAGGTTAATGTGAGAGAGAAGAGGAAGATTTTTATAGGTTTTAATTAGGTTTACTTAATCAATTTTAAATTTTTTAAATTTTGAATTTAAAAAATTTAAAATTAATTATTAATATAAATTAACGTGGTTTTGTTTAGTTTTTGGCTGATAACCTCTTGTTTCATATACTTTTCCATTTTTTATATATTATAATATTTTCTCTATTCTCATACTTGAACCAAACTCTATTGGTTAACTTAAGAGATCGAAGTACTTATTATTTGACTACTAATATGTCACTATGATATTATCGATCTATTAATAATATTTTTTTCTATTTTTTTCCTGAAAAAAAATAAAAAAATAAAAAATTATGGTATGTGTTCATACCCTGACCCAACGCTAAGGCCCAGGATCCAAGTAAAAAGGCCCGACCCAAAGGGTTGAGCCTCACCTTTTCCAAATCAACAGCTAAGACGTCGGTACTCACCACGACTTGCTCTAAGGAAGTCGGGAAAAAGGGTTAGCTAGCAGATGAGCACTCATTTAAATGAGTAACTGCCCCTAAAATCTCTCTAACCACTTCCACGAGTCATATCTTAACCTCCCTAAGATAAAGGGACGGTTAACACCCTAAAAAAGCGGCACTACTCCAGCGGTGGTTATTGGTTCACCACTATAAATACACTGACACTTCTCAGGTATCTCTAAGTCCCAATACTCTCTAGACCTGCTCACACCCTTGCTGACTTAGGCATCGGAGTGTCTTTGCAGGTACCACCCCCCATTCTTTCATGCGAACGAGCCGGACGGAGGACCCCGAGTTGCAGATCCACCTG
This sequence comes from Arachis ipaensis, assembly GCF_000816755.2. NCBI lineage: Eukaryota > Viridiplantae > Streptophyta > Magnoliopsida > Fabales > Fabaceae > Arachis > Arachis ipaensis. The sequence goes on from NC_029789.2 coordinate 19,122,847, forward strand.
CAAGCCTCCTCTTTCATACGTTTGGGCCAACCAATACCGTCCAGCCCATTAATCTCTGGTTACCCATCGTAACATTGGCGCCGTTGCCGGGGACCCGAGAGATCAACCAGTGATGGCGGACAGATCCCCTGAGGAAGGTCGTGTAGAAATAGATTCCGAACAATAGAATCTGGGTACCAGAAACCACGACGCAGACCTGACCCTTCATCAGGAAACCAACGACCAACACAGGGAAGGAACCTCTGGATTTAAAAATCCGAAGACAAATTCCTCGGAGGGGCGTGAGTCAGAAAAGGATGGACCACCCCACGCAACTGAACTAATAGGGCTAGTCCATGTCCACCAAAGTCGCTTGGAACAGCTGGAACAGGAACGGGAGCGACAAAGGGAGATAGAAAAGCACCTAAGAGAGGAGATGGATCGACGAAAAGAGTTAGAGAAAAAACTCTTAAAGTTAGAATCCTCCCTCAGAGGTCGGAACTCCCGTGAAGATCGAGAAGAGTCGCCCCCGGGAGGAGAGGACCCTTTTAGTGAGGACATAATGAGGGCAAAAGTTCCAAAAAACTTTAAAAGCCCCGATATGGACCTCTATGACGGAACCACCGATCCAAAGCATCATCTAAGCAACTTTAAAAGTCGGATGTATATGGCTGATGCTTCTGATGCAACGCGCTGCAAAGCTTTCCCGACCACCTTATCGAAAGCAGCGATGAAGTGGTTCGATAGTCTCCCTCCAAGGTCGGTAACCAGCTTCGAGGACCTCTCGAAGAAGTTTCTGATGAGGTTCTCTATTCAGAAAGATAAAGTAAAGCATGCACCGAGCCTCCTGGGAATAAAACAGGAGGTCGGAGAACCTCTACGAGATTATATGGAAAGGTTCAACAAAGTATGCTTAGAGATTCAAGACCTGCTCACCGAGGCAGTCATTATGGGGCTAGTAAATGGACTTAGGGAAGGTTCATTCTCACAGTCCATATCAAAAAGGCACCCCACCTCCCTGAGTGATGTACAAGAAAGGGCTGAAAAGTACATCAACATGGAGGAAAATGCCAGGCTGAGAGAGTCGAGCTGGCGACCTGGGCACCTTCCCTCAATAAAAGAGAGAGAAAGGGAGCCCAAGAAGAAAGAAGACCTCGGTCCTGACAGGCCCAGGAAATATCACTCTTATACTCCTCTAAAGATTTCTATAGTGGACGTATATAGAGAAATTTGCAATACTGAAAGGCTGCCACCTCCCAGGCCCATTAAAAAAAAAGGGGGGGGGGGAGCCGCAGCGACTACTGTGAGTACCATAAAATATATGGTCACTCCACAAACGACTGCTACGACCTTAAAAATGTGATAGAAAAGCTGGCTAGAGAAGGTCGGCTTGACAGATACCTCATAGAAAGGTCGGACAGTCATGGGAAGAGAAAGCGAGATGATATGGATAGAAGAGACCCACCACCGCAGACTCCGGAGAGACATATCCATATGATCTCAGGGGGGTTCGCGGGAGGGGGACTCACCAAATCCTCTCGCAAAAGGCATCTCAAGAAAGTCTACCTGGTCGGAGGAGAGTCATCCGACCTCCCTACCATTTCATTCACAAAAGAAGATGGGCAAGGAATAATCCCTGGATACGATGATCCAGTGGTAATAACTATGATCCTAGCAAATGCCCATCTCCATAGAACCTTAGTAGACCAAGGAAGCTCAGCGGACATTCTTTTCAAGCCCGCTTTCGACAAACTAGGGTTGGATGAAAAAGAGTTAAGAGCCTCCCCCGACACCTTGTACGGATTAGGTGACACGCCAATAAAGCCACTGGGATTTTTGCCCCTCCACACCACTTTTGGAAAAGGGAAAAAATCAAAAACTCTTAGTATAGACTTCATAGTCATCGATGTAAGGTCAGCATATAATGCTTTAATCAGCAGAGCTACCCTTAATCAACTCGGAGCGGTGGTATCCACTCCCCACCTTTGTATGAAATTTCCGACCTCAGCGGGGATAGCAACGGTAAGGGGAGACCAGAAATTGGCAAGGAAATGCTACAATGAAAGCCTAAACCTGAGAAGGAGAGGCCGAGAAGTCCATACAATAGAGCTCGGAGGTGCAAGGGCTAGAGAAGAGCTGCGACCACAGCCGGGAGGAAAAACCGAGGAGATACAGGTAGGTGAAGAGGAAGGGAAAAATACTCATATAGGAGCCAACCTAGGGGAAACCCTGAAACAAGGGTTGACTAAGCTCCTAAGAGACAACTCCGATCTCTTCGCCTGGAAGGCCTCCGACATGCCTGGGATAGACCCCGAGCTCATGTCCCACAAGCTTTCGGTCTACCCGGGGTCCCGACCTGTATAACAAAGAAGACGCAAGCTCGGCCCAGAACGAGCCCTGGTAGTAGAAGAGCAAGTACAGGCGCTCCTAGAAGCCGGCTTCATCAGAGAAGTCAAGTACCCAACATGGCTAGCCAATGTAGTGCTAGTCAAAAAACAAAATGGCAAATGGAGAATGTGTGTCGACTATACCGACTTAAATAAGGCCTGTCCCAAGGACCCTTATCCACTGCCAAGTATTGACACCCTAGTAGACTCCAGCTCGGGGTATCAATACTTGTCGTTCATGGACGCCTACTCGGGGTATAACCAAATCCCGATGTATGAGCCAGACCAGGAGAAGACGTCATTCATCACACCCAGAGCTAACTTCTGCTACGTGGTCATGCCATTTGGATTGAAAAATACATGAGCCACATACCAGAGGTTGATGAATAAGGTGTTCGCCTCTCACCTTGGAAGCTTAATGGAAGTATACGTCGACGATATGCTGGTGAAAACCGAAAAAGAAGTCGACCTCTTATCAGATCTCTCACGAGTCTTTGACACCATAAGGTTACACGGGATGAGATTAAATCCTGCAAAGTGTGCCTTCGCGGTAGAGGCAGGGAAATTTCTAGGGTTTATGCTGACACAAAGAGGGATCGAAGCAAATCCCGATAAGTATAGAGCTATCCTGGAGATGAAAAGCCCGACTTGTTTACGAGAGGTCCAACAACTGAATGGCCGACTTGCAGCCCTCTCCAAATTTTTGGCAGGATCAGCACTAAAATCCCTTCCACTGTTCTCCTTATTGAGAAAGGGATGTCAGTTCGAATGGACTACTGAATGCGAGGAAGCGTTCCAGGAGTTCAAAAGATTCTTAAGCCAACCTCCTATTCTGACCCGACCTATAGCTGGAGAAGACCTCGTCCTATACTTATCTGTAGCAGACAAGGCCGTCTCATCGGCCCTGATAAGAGAAGACGAGGCCGGTCAGCACCCAGTATATTTCATCAGTAAAGTTCTACAAGGCCCTGAGCTAAGGTGCCACAAACTAGAGAAGTTTGCCTACTCCTTAGTAGTAGCCTCACGAAGGCTACGGCCTTACTTTCAAGCTCACACAATAAGAGTCCGCACGAACCAACCCATGAAGCAAATCCTCCAAAAGACGGATGTTGCAGGAAGAATGGTTCAATGGGCAATAGAGCTCTCCGAGTTCGACTTGAAGTATGAAACTCGGACGGCGATTAAAGCCCAGTGCCTCACCGACTTCATTGCAGAATACGCAGGAGACCAAGAGGAAAAACCAACTACATGGGAACTCTATGTAGACGGATCCTCAAACAGAACAGGAAGCGGTGCAGGCATAATATTGGTGGATGAAAGAGGAACCCAGATAGAGGTTTTCCTCAAATTCGAATTCCCAGCTTCAAATAATCAGGCAGAGTATGAAGCCTTGATTGCTGGATTGAAGCTGGCGGAAGAAGTCGGTGCTACAAAGGTGATGATATACAGCGACTCACAAGTGGTGACCTCCCAGATAAGTGGAGAGTATCAGGCAAAGGACCCAAATATGAAGAGGTACTTGGAAAAAACTCTGGAACACCTTGGGCGCTTTGCAGAAACCGAGGTCAAACACATAACTCGGGATCTAAATAGCAGAGCAGACGCCCTATCCAAGTTAGCAAGTACCAAGCCAGGAGGGAATAACAGAAGCCTGATCCAGGAAACTCTCCAGGAACCCTCCGTAGTAAAAGAAAAAGACAAACAAGAGGTCCTTGAGGTAGTCGGATTAAGCCTCGGATGGATGAACCCCTTGGTCGAATACATGAAATTCCACATCCTTCCGAAGGAGGAAAAAGAGGCTAAGAAAATCCGGAGGGAAGCCCAACACTACACCTTGGTGAAAAATATTCTCTACAGGAGGGGGATATCAACACCATTGTTAAAGTGCGTACTAACCTCAAAAACCACCGAGGTGTTAGAGGAAGTCCATAGTGGGATCTGCGAAAATCATCTCGGAGCAAGGTCATTAGCCAGGAAAGTGATCCGAGCTGGATTCTACTGGCCGACCTTGTAGAAAGATGCGACCGAATTTGTGAAAAAGTGTCAACCATGCCAGATGCATGCAAATTTCCACGTGGCTCCCCCGGAGGAGCTCATCAGCATCACTTCTCCATGGCCCTTTGCGAAATGGGGAATGGATTTGTTAGGTCCTTTCCCCCAGGCACCAGGACAAGTCAAATACCTGATTGTGGGAATAGATTACTTCACAAAATGGATAGAAGCAGAAGCATTGGCCACCATCACCGCACAGAGAAGTCGGAGGTTCCTCTACAAAAATATCATCACAAGATATGGGATACCCTATTCCATTACTACAGATAATGGAACCCAGTTCACCGACTCTACCTTTAGAAGCCTAGTAGCCAGTATGAAAATCAAACACCAGTTCACCTCGGTGAAACACCCGCAAGCCAATGGGCAAGCCGAGGCAGCCAACAAAGTCATACTGGCAGGGCTGAAGAAAAGATTACAAGATGCAAAAGGAGCCTGGGCCGAAGAGCTCCCACAAGTGCTATGGGCTTACAGGACAACCCCCCAGTCCGCCACTGGAGAAACGCCCTTCCGACTAGTCTATGGCGTAGAAGCCATGATACCAATAGAAGTCAACGAACAAAGCCCAAGAGTAATTCTCCATGACGAGATCGGAAACATACAGGGGCACAAAGAGGAGCTCGACTTGCTCCCCGAAGTCCGAGAAGAAGCCCAGATAAGAGAAGCGGCGTTGAAGCAAAGGATGACTACAAGGTACAACAAAAAAGTCATTCGAAGAACATTCGCCCCGAATGACTTGGTCTTGATCAGAAACGACATTGGAGTCAACAAGTCAGGAGAAAGAAAACTCGCTGCAAATTGGAAGGGACCATACAAAGTCAATGAGGTCTTAGGAAAAGGTTATTATAAAGTAACCGACCTGAACGGAACCGAGTTACCAAGGTTGTGGCATGCTTGTAATATGAAAAGGTACTACAGTTAAAAGCGAACTCTACTCCCTGATGTACTCTTTTCCTAACTTCATGATTTTTTCCCAAAAATCAAAGGGTTTTTTCTGGAGAAGGGTTTTTAACGAGGCATCATAGTAGAGGCTAAGGGAAATAGATTGTCAAAAACCCTTAGTAGCCATAAGGTACCTCCCCAATCAATAAAGATCTTTTTTACAAATATCTCTTATAAGTTCCTTTTTTGTTTTCTCTTTCTTTCGACAAAACGCGCCGACTTAAGCTCGACAAAACGTGAAAATCTCATGAACCGACCTAGATGGTCGTCAGTATAAAACGACGAGGTACAAGTCGGTGTAAAGAGGTTACAGAGATTGATCATGATAAACTCGGAAACATTCCGACTCATAAGTCGAGATGGGAAACCGAGTAAAACAAAAATGAATCACAAAAGTAGCCTAAGTGATAAAAACTCAATAAAACAAAATTGAGTACGAAGAATAAACAAAAGAGATCGAAAAAACCCAGGAAAAGATTAGAAAGCTGTCCTAAAAATCCTTAAAACAAAAAGGTTCAGAAAGACAGACAAGCCAAAGAAAAGGTTTTTCAGAAAAGATCAAGGGGAGTTTGAAAAATCACTATCAAAAAAGCATGCACGCATAAGGTAACTTAAACCCTTATCCAAAAAAGGGTATTTATTAACATTAAACCCTTATCCAAGAAGGGGTATTTATTTTTTAACTTAAACCCTTATTAAAAAAGGGTATTTTAAATGTTTTGTTTACGGCCTTATAAGGCCAGAAGCAAATTGTTCAAACACCACCAAACACAAATAAAAAGTTTTAAAAAGGGGGGGACCCACAGGCCGGGCCCTAAATAGCCAACAAAATTACTTTTTCGGAAGAGGAGTAGACGAATCACCACCATCAGAGTCAGGAAGAGCGCCACCAGGACCAAGGAGAGAGGCATCCATTGGAGACGAAGAGGAAGTCGGCGGAACTGCTGAAGAACTCGGAGCGTCCTTTGAGTGAGGAGGGGACTCAATGATCCTCTGCCCCCGAGTCTTCAATTTTGACTCAGAAACGATCATGGGAGCAGGGGGATCAACTATGGCACCATCAAGGACAACTTTGTCAGGATCCAAAGGAGAAAGATCTAAGTCAGGAGCAATGACTCCAACTTGCTCCTTAAAGATCCTCCAAGCCTCCTCGGCAGCCTCAGCAATAGAGTCCTCCAACTCGGTATATGCCTTCCGAGAATTCAGCAAATCATTCTTCACAGACACAAGATCTCCAAATAAACTTTGGTAGCTGTCCTGCGCTGTTTTCTTCAAGCCCACCTCCATGTTGCATTGGGCTTGCAACTTCCTCTCCCTCTCCCGAAAGCCATCTCTCTCCTCCCTCAGCTTGGCGACCTCCTCCTTCAACCCCCTCTCATGCTCTTGATATATAAGAAGCCTTCCTTCCAGCTCCTCAACCTTCGAGGTTGAACCCAAAGAGCTGAGAGGAGCCTTCTCAAAAATATCTAAGAGTTTACCACAAACACCCGCCGCCTGAGACTCTCCTCAACCAAAGTGGTAAGGTGATTCCGAACAGATACATCATCCATCCTCATGGGAGCATGGGGGTAGATGTACTTTCAGACGAATGCAAGGGCATCCGCCTTAGCCTCACCCTCAAAAGAAGAGCCAGACTCTAAAGTCTTGCGTTTCCTCCTCTCGGGCTCAGGAGAAGGTCGGGCGGAGGGGGGTGGCTGAGAGGAAGCTGAAGAAGAAATCACAATAGGCTGAGAAGGAGTCCCAACATTCCGAGGAGGATGAGGAGGAGGAGGAGGAGAGATAAGCGCCTTGGAGCCACCAGTCCTGGCTCGAGACCTTGCTTTGGCCTCCTGGACTCTCTGGTAAGATTTCTGAGCATTCTTCTTCGCCATCTCTACAAAAACAAGAAGTAACCAAAAGTCAAACAAGTCGGTACAAGAAATCACAAGTCGGAAGTAAATTAAAAAAACAAAAGCTACCTAGTTGCGCCTGGATAAAAGTCGGAGACCCCTGGAGGAATTTTTTAGTGTCCAGATATGGGGCCCTCCCCCACACTTCTCGGAGGAACCCCACAACGGCCGCCTCCACGTCGTCTAGGTCACCCAGACCATATTTCTCACAGGGGGAGGCCTCCAACCAGTACAGGGGAAAGCGAGGAGAAGAAGTATCATCCAGAAAAAAGGGGTGGTGACCCTCTACAGCTTGCACTTTGAAAAAATAATTTTTAAAGTCATGGAAGGATTCGTCAAAAAGGGTGAAAACTCTCTGACCCTGTATGGCTCTGAAAGACACCCACTGTTGCTTATTATTTAACCCACTAAAGGGTTTGGTCATATGAAAAAGATAGAAAAAAATCTTCAAAGAGGTCGGGAACTCCAAAGCCTGGCTGATAAGTTGATAAATTTTCAAAAAACCCCAAGAGTTGGGGTGAAGCTGAGTAGGGGCAACTTGGCAATGATGCAAAACAGACATCTCAAAATTTGAAAAAGGAAGAAAAACACCCAAACAGGTGATCATACACTCATACATAAAGAAAAAATGAGGGGCCGCTTCATTGGCCCTCCCGAAGCAAACCCGGTCTTCTGGACTCGGGACTACCAACTCATACTTCGGCTCGTCCTCCTCAAAAGTACAAATTCTGTGGCAAGTACGAAGGTGGGTGATAAATTCAGTATCCACCGAAGGTTCCTCCCCTAGGACCGTGACATCAACCCACTGAGAAAGAACATCTACGGAAGCCATTTTCTTTTCTTAAAAAGGTGACAAAAACCTACAAGGGAAAAAGAAAAGGAAAATCAAAAAACACGGTCTCTAAAGGGAGGGAATACGGAACTAAACGGAAGTCTACAAACCAACCTATCTATCTACAAAATAAAGGCATGCAAATAGAAAAGCATGTTACAAAAGGAGAAAAAACTAACCTTTATCTGAAAATGAGGGTTGGAGGAAGTAAAAGCCTTCGAACACAAGAGTACAGCACGAACAGATGAAGAGGAAATTTGAAAAATCGCAGAAACGAAACAAGGAAAGAGAATGAAGGTATTTATAAGTACGTTAGGGGCACAATGGTAAAAACGGGGCAGTCATTAATAAAGACGCACCGTTACCAAGACCATCAATCCCTACGCACATCCTAACAGACGCGACGCTTGATTAGACGTAACTGTCAGAACCAAAAGGTCACGAAAAGTCACGTCGGTTTTAGACCGTCACGTCGGTCCTCCGACAAGTCGGCTACAATTCCGAGTAAAATACTCGAACCCAAATCTTGAAAAGAAATTGGGCTCGAGTAGGGGCACTGTTCATACCCTGGCCCAACGCTAAGGCCCAGGATCCAAGTAAAAAGGCCCGACCCAAAGGGTTGAGCCTCACCTTTTCCAAATCAGCCGCTAAGACGTCGGTACTCACCACGACTTGCTCTAAGGAAGTCGGAAAAAAGGGTTAGCTGGCAGATGAGCACTCATTTAAATGAGTAACTGCCCCTAGAATCTCTCTAACCACTTCCACGAGCCATATCTTAACCTCCCTAAGATAAAGGGACGGTTAACACCCTAAAAAAGTGGCACTACTCCAGCGGTGGTTATTGGTTCACCACTATAAATACACTGACACTTCTCAGGTATCTTTAAGTCCCAATACTCTCTAGACCTGCTCACACCCTTGCTGACTTAGGCATCGGAGTGTCTTTGCAGGTACCACCCCCCATTACCATATTTATCTGGGTGACAAGAGTACGTATTAGTGTATTACCAAACCAAACGAAAACTACCGTACCAATTTGGGAAGGCAAAGCTGAATTACTCGAATTTTGACGCATCATGCTGATTCCTTTTTTCATCATTGACATTATGGGTTTTATTTTCCAATATCCTTTCTTGTAATAATTAATTTATTCCATTAACATTCCACTAAATAAAAAATAAAAAAATTAAAGGTAATCAAAATTTATTATTTTAACTATTAATTAATTATCAATATTTAAAAATATAAAATAAAATAATTAAATAATAATCAAAACAAATAAATTTTAATGGCCATAATATTTCTCGTATAGAATTGCAGTAGTAGTTACCATAAAATATCAGTTAATAGTATACATAGTTTCTAAAAGACTATGTATGTGTAATTTAACTTTTAATAAGAAAGATCAATTTAAGATTAGTTTGTGATGTCTAATCTTTCAAAAATCAAATTGAGACATACATGATATTTAAGAAATCATCTGATTTTGTAAAATATACTCATATACAATATAAAAGTTTGAGAAGAAAAAATTATTTTTAAGATTTTAGAAAAAAAAAAAAAGAATTATTGTAGTTTTAGTCACTTAATTCAATTGTTAAACTTTTTTAGTTTTATAATAACTTTCAAATAATTTTTTTTAACTAAAATTAATAATTAAAAGATAAAATAAACATTAAATATAAAAGTTTAAATTCAAATTTAACCAACAAAAAAAAGCACACATACAATTAACATTTAGCAACCACTTTAGAGTACAAATTCGATCTTTTATCCACTGTAACATTACAAAGGCTAAATATGATGAAATTTGAAGATACGAGCTTTCAACTTTTCACATGGCATTTAGCTAGAATTAGAAGAAAAACTAATAATTTAAGATAAAGAGTTATGTGCATTTGTTTTCATGTATTATAGGAATAATTTAGAAATGATCTCAACATCTAATTTCATTCATTTATTTTTTCTTTAAATATTTATTAATTTAGGAGTGAGTACATGAATATTTTCATTTCTTGTTAATTTTTGGAACAATATATGAATAATTTTTTATCTAACCAAAATAAGTTTTGTAAAATGAAAGGTGTAAGTAAATTAAAGAAAGAATGACAGGACAGGGAGAAATGGATCTTCTCAATTTTTTTTAATAATTGAGAAAGTAAAATGTGATATCTTACTATTAATTGTTATAAGTAGGACTACGAAAAAACATAAGAGAGAGCATATTAAAGAGTTATAGATCACACTTTATTCCCTCAAATTTTTTTTAAACAATTTGAGAGGATCCTTTCCCCAGGATAAGGTGGTATTGAAGGAGCAGTGGAGCACATCTATCAGAATTGCATACGTGGGCCAATAAGAAGTCGACACCTATACTCTAATAGTTGTCCTTTGTCTTACGTGGAGTACTGTGCACCTCCTCCACCTTATCTCTTCCACTTCTCATCTGTCTTGTCATCGCTTTCCTAACTGGCTCACTATCTTTTTCTCCGTACGATCACAATAATAGTAACAGTGTTGTTGATGTTGCTGCTTCTACCG
>NC_029789.2:19133486-19135421 GCF_000816755.2 Arachis ipaensis
TAGTTAATAAGACACAAAATTAGAATACAAGTGAGATTGACGGAAGAAAGAGAGCACATGCTGCCAGACAGTCATTGCTATGTATCTACATGTTCTTGCAGTGCGTGCTCTCTTTTTTTCTGTCAATCTCCAGTTTATCCTTCATTTTTTGTCTTTGTTTTCTCATTCTTAGTTTCCCTTTTAATCGATTGGAAAAGGGATGGAATAATCTATATAGTTCTTCTTTTTCAGGATCTAACGATGCCATGCCTGCCTAATAGCCCTGTTTCCTCTTAATTAGTTCTGTAATCTGTTATCTGTACTGCGACTTCTCAGTATCTATCTATATTTCCTATATTTTCTTTCTTGGTTTTCTTTTGTTTCTTTGCACGAATCTCTCTGAAAGAGTAGAGAACCAAGATTTGATCTATATTTCCTATATTTTCTTTGCAAAAATCGTTTATAATAATGTGGCCTACTATTCTTTGATCTTCATCCTAACTGGATCTAAGATTTTTGCATTGCTTTCTTCTTGAGTTTGCCTGTGTATCTATATATGTATAAAGTAAAGTAAACATGTTAGATCATAATTTTTTTGCTTTTATGAATGTAGATAATCTTAAGAATTAGCCTTGCTTGAAAAGGAAATGATTTCATTTTGCATCGCTATACTGACACTACATCTCACTACCTTTTACAGTGAGTATATTAACTTTCACTTTAAGGATGACAGCAGTGATTATGATCTATCTGCACATCAGGTAAATGGGACTCATTTTAGGGTTTCATTACTAGCTTAATTCTATGAATTTAATTTGTATCTGCATATGATTTTTTATCTTCACAAACAAAAAGACCTTGCTAGCTATATAGTATGTTATAACCGGAAAGCATAGCTGCATGCATATATGATATATGTGACCTTCATGATTTCTTTTCCAATAACATGATGATATATATTCAAAGTGAATATTTATTTAATAGTAAAAGACTAACCGAATGTATTATTTTTTTTTTAACAGTGATCAATATTTAAAAATTTGGATTAAAAGAATATTATTCAATTACTAGATTAAAAAAATTGAATTAATAACTAAAATTAATGTCCAAAAATAATAAATTTTGATGACTCTTAAGTATTTTCCTTTGTTTATACCAAATGACGAATCACATATACAAGCACAAAAAAGGATTTTTTATTTTATTGTTGTTAAAAAATCTTGCTCATTGGAGTACTATTGTTTTATTTAGATATTTTAAGAGATTTATTTTTTAACTAAATATATATATATATAGTCTTTTTTTTTTCAAAAATAGATAATTTCATTACTAATATAAAATGAAATTACAAGTATTTTTTTTGTTTGGGTATAAAGAGAAAAAGATGAGGTTCTCCCAATACTCTAAAATAAAGAAAACACAACATCACTACAAAGGAAAGTAAAGTTCTCTTGCATTATTTAAGGATTGAGGAATTTCTGGATTTTATTGTAGAACTTTATTGCGGATAATACTACTGTGTCCATTAAGAAGGTTCATCTTCGACATCACCTAATTTCTCATTACATTCTTCTTGATCAAAGGAAAAAAAAAACACGCACTACTGCTTTCCATACACATGCAATGGGTACTGCTTTCCATACACATGCAATGGGTCAAATCCATTGCATTGTGTGTTTAAGGGACCAACCTAAATATTGTTAGTATGTCATTTAAATATAATATTTGATTTTTGTTATCATATGAAAATAGTAGAATATTGATCAAAGACTTTACTTCATTGTGATATTTGAAAATACTGATCAAATATGACACTATATAATTTAGAGTACATACTTTAAAAAATATTAACTACTCCAATAAAAATGTAAAAAATAATTTTTTATGATGATTTTGGTTTAAGAAGTGTAGTTTATTTATTTTGTCATAATTTAAATAAAAATAATATATTTACAG
>NC_029789.2:19135650-19177816 GCF_000816755.2 Arachis ipaensis
CGCGAAAAAAGGGAAAATAGAAAATGGGCTCAGTTATCTCCTACACTCCTACAGAGATCAAAGCTAAGACGGGGAATTTTGGGGTTTGGAAACGTACCTCCCCTTTCCGCCCTCCCCGTTAACATCTCTATGTAATACTTTATTCTCTAGGTATTGAAAAGTTTTTGGCCGTTGATATCCCTAAATAATACTTTATCCTCTATTTATAGAAAATTTTTTGGATTCCTCACTACTGTATCAAATTAATTATTGGAAACAAATACTTAACATGGTAAGGTGAATTTTTTCATTGATGAACTGATCTGATTCATCCGGCGACTTCTCTGTAAAAAGATCTTTTCAATAAAAATTTAACTACTATGTCAAGTTATTAAGTGTATATGATTTTTGCTACTGATATGATGATATTGAGAAATTCATGTTAAGATCCGCTTTATCATCAGTCAATAGTAAAAATTGATCCGTGGCATGCATGTTCAAGTGATAAATTATTTTCCAACTATTAAGGGAATATAAGTGAATAAAAATTGTAGTTTATAAAGAGTTCCATTATTATTTTGTCCTTATTTGTTAGGAAGTTAAAATAAAGAATAGAATGGTGTTGTAGGAGTCAATTTAATGTGAGAAAAATAACCCTAAATAAAGAATCTTCATTCTTCAAGTAAGTAGATAGATGGATATGTCGTTAGGTTATTGTACGTGTTTAATTTATTGATCATTTCATGAAATAAGCTATGACTGGCACATGTATATAGCCCTGAGTAGTCCTCAGCGGAGCCAATTTCATTTTCACTTTGAGAAGGGACACGACGACCCACACACACATGCATTGAAGGGTATCCGCGCCCGCCTTTGTTGACCGAATCAAACAGTAGTAGTAGTATGTAGTATTCAATGAATTCTAGCTAGCAAGCAGGTTCAACGTAGGCAGTCACTGCTACTGTATATTAGCGTCTATACTGGAATTTCTTCAATAACTCTGTCCTGGAATAAATGGAAAACTACAACAATCAAGCAGGAATTTGTGTGCGTCCATTTAAGGTATCTGATGCGGATGACTTGCTTACATGGGGAAGCGATGATACAGTCACGCGCTTCTTGAGATGGAACTCCATCAAATCCAAACAAGAGGCAATCGATTACATAGAGAAGGTTGCTATGCCTCATCCATGGCGCCGATCTATATGCCTCCATGACCGCTCCATTTGATACGTTTCGGTGAGGCCCGGGTCGGGTGATTACCGGTGCAAAGCGCATGTGAGCTACGCGGTGGCGCCGCAGCACTGGGGGAAAGGGATAGCCACGGCCGCTCTGAGGATGGCCGTACGGGAAGCTTTGAAGGAGTTTCCGGAGGTGGTGAGATTGGAGGCCTTGGTGGAGGTTGAAAATGAGGCCTCTCAAAGGGTTCTCCACAAAGTTGGCTTTCACAAAGAAGCCTTGCTACGTAAATATGCCTTCTGTAAAGGGCACATCAGGGATTTCCTTATGTATAGCTTCTTTCCTACTTGAACAGTTAACTTGCCTCCTCCTTCGTCAACTCCGCGATTCGCAGCTACAATTCTAGTGATGTCATGATCATATGCTCCTTCTTCATCAACCACTACTTGTTACTGTTTAATTGATATTCTAGACTTAAATGTTATCAAACCGTGTGATTTATAATAGAATTTATAATATTACTTAAGCTTTAGTGCTATATACCTTTACCTTTATTTACTAATGGATGGATACTTTCCCGTGGAAAATTAATGAAGAAAGGAAGTAAGAGCGCCGATATACTGCTTTCATTCCTTCTTAATGCATTGAATTTAAAGGAGTAGACAAAATTTCTGCATTTTTTGATGAGATTATAATGCGAAAGAGAAAATCTTTATTCCTTGTTAGGAAATGCAGGGCAACAAATAAAACAAATATAAAATAGAAAAAGTCTAGGAAACAGCAACTTTAGGTCAGCACGTAATCAGCAAAAGAAAAGTGAGTAATCCTTAATCATTAGATGAAATCTCACACAATTAAAATTATTATTGATAGTTATTTAATGGTTACAAATCACAAAAATTACTGGCCCTACCACTGTGATATATTATGAGCACTCAATTGCGAGCTATTGCGAGCTAGCTATAAGGCTCATTCTCAACGCAACTTATTCTCCCACTCTAGAAGCTAAGGTGAAGAGATATATACCGAAAGAGATCCAACAATTTCGAAAATATGGTCACATGGTGAGTGGCTATGGAGCATTTAGTCAAGCTATGCTATTTAACTTTCTATTTGTGGGCTTGTCAGGCTGCCATTGCTGACTGCAGAATCTGTATGTGTGTGCTCTTTATTTTATCCAAACCCACCACTCACTCTGATGCGCACACACGTGAGCGTCATTATATTAACGCACCAACCCCCCTCTTGTTTCATGATGCCACACTCAACTAGTGGGGGGCACATAAGCAAGAAAATCTATAGTGAAATAAAAGAGAAGAGCACCTTTTCCTTCTTATTTGGCCTTTTGTTGGTGACGAAATTATAAAGAATAATGCTAGAAGAAAGCAAGTTTTATGATTTGTAGTAATCAATTAGTTATTATATTGATATTTTAATAGTATAAAATTCCATCTAATGGTGTGTGATTATTCACGTTCCTTTTGCTGGATAAGTGCTGGCCAAATTTAAATAAAAGTGCTGACCTCCTAAACATTCTCAATTGAAAATGAGAAAACAGTATTGTGGGTTTAGCCCTTTGTATAATTGTATATGTTAGGAATTGAAGTTGTTAGAAATAAGAGAATAGTCTGAAGATGTTTTTGTGTGTTATTTGGTGTGATCAAAAGATACAATGTATAAGAATATATATAGGTGCTAGAAGAATTAGAGTAATAAAAGCGTAATAACTTACAATAAATACACTGATATGCTAAATAAATATAAACGATGCTAACTGATCTTAATTGATTCTAATTATACTTTAACATTCTTCTTCAAACTCAAGTGCGAGCTAAGAATACCATCTTGAGTTTGGATACTAGAGTCCGAAAACGAGTAGGATGATGTTTTCGTGAAGATATCAGCAGTCTGATCTAAAGTTCCAACAGTTATGAGACGAACAACATCAATAAGGAGACGTTGCCAGACAAAGTGACAATCAATCTCAATGTGTTTGGTGCGTTCATGAAAAACATCATTATGGGCAATTAGAATAGCACTGTAGTTGTCATAAAAAATGTCAGTTAGGGAGGATTGAGGAGCACCCAAGTTTTCGAGAAGCCAACGAATCGAGACAACCCCAGCAATGGTGTCAGCGAGAGCATAGTATTCAACTTCGATACTTGATCGAGCAATGAACATTTGCTTCTTGACTCGCCATGAAATGAGAGAGTCAACAAGAAACAAACAATAATCAATAGTAGAATGACGATCAGTGGGATCACTAGCCCAATCAGCATCTGAGTACGCTTGAAAGGTTAAAGATGAATGGGCAAAAAAATAAAGGCCATGAAATAGAGTGCCTTTAATGTAGTAAAGAATGCGAAGAACTGCCGCATAGTGAGTAGCACGAGGAGCCGACAAGAACTGGCTAAGAACATGAACTAGATAGGCGATGTCCGGTCGTGTGACAGTCAAGTAAACGAGACCTCCAACTAACTGTTGATAAAGAGTAAGATTATCCAAAACAGTGTCATCTATAAGAGTAAACCAAACATTAGGCTCAAGAGAAGTAGACTCAGTATGACTATCTGTAATGTCGGCTCGAGCAAGAAGATCCGAAGCATACTTAGCTTGAGAGAGATAGATACCATCATCTATGGATATGACTTCAAGGCCAAGAAAATAACTGAGAGAACCAAGATCTTTCATCTCAAAAGTATGGTGAAGGGATGCTTTAAGATCAGAGATACCATCAACATCATCTCCAAAAATGATCATGTCATTAACATATAAAAGTAGAAAAATAACCTCACGTTCACTTTTACGAATAAAGATCAGAGAGCATTCTCATGAGAGCTGCAAGTGAAACTGAGATTGCATATAGTGGTGTTGAGCTTTTCAAACCATTCACAAGGAGCTTGCTTAAGACCGTAAAGTGCCTTATGAAGGAGATAGACTTTGCTAGAGGGACAAGGATATCCCGGGGGGGATTTCCTATAAACCTTCTTCCCCATTAAGAGATGCAATCTTTATATCCATCTGACTGAGAGACCATTTTTTTACTGCAATAATGGCAAGGAGAGCGCGAACAGATGTGAGACGAGCCACAAAAACAAGTATCTTCATAATCAATACTATACTCTTACGTACATCCTTGAGTAACTAATCGTGCCTTATAACGGTTAATAGAACCATAAGAGTGAGTCTTGATCTTGTATACCCATCTACTACCCATAACTTCCTTATCAGAAGGAGGATCAACCAAGTCCCAAGTGTGTGCTTTTTCAAGTGCATGAATTTCTTCCTGTATTGATTGTTGCCAATTTGAATTTGAGGAGGCTTCTCGGAATGACGTAGGTTCATAGTGATAAAGAATAGTAGAAAAACAAGGATAATCAAGAAGATGAGGATGTAGCTTTCTTATCCTAGAAGAACGAGTGGAGGGAGAAGGCATGACAGCAGGAGCAGAAACATCGTCCGGTCTAGAATCATCGAGAAATGGAGAATGCGGAAGAGTAGAAAGCTCAAGAGGTTGACTTGAGATAGAACCTGTAGTATCATCACTTGAAAAAAGATCAACATTGAGGTTAGTGAAAAACGGTGACTAAGTAAAAGGAATGGACTCAAAAGAAGAGAAACTAGAGAACATGTGATGCTCCCAGAATACAACATGACGATATATACGAATACGTCAAGAAATAGGATCCCAACAACAATAACCCTTGTGTTCAGTGCCATAACCAAGGAAACAACACATGCGAGCCCAAAGTTCAAGTTTATTATGTTTATGAGGCTGAAGAAGGACAAAACAGACACAACCAAAAACATAAAGAGAGCTATAATCTAGAGAAGTATGATAAAGATGCTCAAAGAGAGTAGTGTTACCAAAGACAGAAGAAAAGAGTCTATTGATAACATGAACAGTAGTGAGAACAACTTTACTCCAAGTACGCTCAGGACATGAAGAAGAAATAAGCATTGTACGAACAGAGTCAAGAATATGCGTTTAGCTCTTCTATTTTGCTGAGAGGTACCAGGACAAGAAAACTCAGATAAAATATCATGTTCAACAAGGAAATTTAAAAGTTTGGAGTCACGATATTCAACATTATCGCGTCGGAAGATTTTAATGACCTTGAAAAAATGAGTTTTAATCATAGTGACAAAGTTAATATAAAGTTGAGGCAGCTCATGATGATTAGTCATCAAATAAACTCAAGTAAAACATGAATAATCATCAATAAATACTACAAAGTATTGAGCCCCTTCCATAGAAGCAGTGAGAGTGAGACCCCAAACATCAAAGTGAATAAAATCAAAAGGAGAACAAGCAAGAGATGAATTATTATAAAAAGATAAAGCTGATTGTTTTGCACTTTGATAAGAAATGCAATCAAAAGACTCATTATGAATTTGACCTAAAATACCCATAGACATAAGAGGACGCAATTTTCTTTAGGAGCTTTGGGCAAGATGGCGATGCCACAAGAGAATAGTAGAAGGAGATGAAACAACACAAAGATTTCACGTAGAAGGAACATGAAAGTTCTCGAGCTCAAACAATCTTTCGATCTTACATCCAATCCCGATGACCTGTCTTGTTCGATAATCCTGCATACAACAACCAGAAATAGAGAAATTGACATCAAAATCGAGATCAATAAGTTGGCCG
Source organism: Arachis ipaensis (assembly GCF_000816755.2). Lineage (NCBI taxonomy): Eukaryota > Viridiplantae > Streptophyta > Magnoliopsida > Fabales > Fabaceae > Arachis > Arachis ipaensis. Next base: position 19,141,463 of record NC_029789.2, read on the forward strand.
ACAGAAATAAGATTAACGTTTAATTTGGGTATAAAATAAGTATCAGGGAGATTAATATTTGACAGTGAAATAAAACCCTTATGTGTCGCATGCAAGAGAAAACCATCAGCAGTGTTGATAGAAGATGCATTTGAAGTGGTAGACAAAGATGACAAAAAATGATGCAAAGGAGACATGTGATTAAAGCAACCAGAATCAAAATACCATTTGGAATTACTTGCAGGAGTGGAAAGAGCAACAAAGGTATTACTAGAAAAGGAGAGAAGTTGCATAAGAAGAAACTCAATGTTGAATGGAGAGATAGACGGTGGGTTGAGAGAAGGAGAGTTGGTGGTCAAGTAGGACAGGTAGTAATCAAGTGTTCGAAGAGCTTACAATAATGGGAGAACAGTTTTGGACAATTGAAGCCAATGTGACCTTTCTGTTTGTATTTACGACATTCAATAAAAGGACAGTCTGAGAAGGAGTGCCCAGAGCGGTTACAATTTTGACAAAATTTACCCTTTCTGTCGGTGGCAGGAAAGACAGTTTCACTCTCAAAGCAAGTCAACCACAGGCGTGTTTCTTCAGACTTAAGATGAGGAAGCGCATCTTCAAGGCTAGGCAAGAGATTATAATGAAGAAGAGAAGCTCTAATCAACTCGTAATCATCAGTAAGTGCCATAAGAAACTGTATGAGACGTGTTCAGTTGCAATATTCTTCATATGCCTGAGCGTCAGTAGAAATCTTTAAGAACAGACTCTCAAGAGGTCAATTGATCCTAAATCATTTTCATTTGAGCAAGAAAACCAAAAATCGCATGTCCACATTCTTGTTTAAGGGTATAAAGCTCCTTTAGCAGTTGGTACTGATTGGAGAGGTTAGAAATAGTGTAACTTTTGCCAAATGATCCCATACATCTTTAACAGTTTGCCCAAACTCTAAATGAATGCCTAGATTAGAGGTGTTGGAAACCAAGTGATAATCTGATGATTTTTACTATTCCAAACTTCCAATTACTCTACAAAGTCTTTCTCAACATCCTCCTTAGATTCGGAGGTCCCATCTTTTGATTTTTCAATCACAATTGGCTTAACAGGACAAACAACATCACCAGTCACATAGCGCGATAACTTGCTCCCTTTAAGAAATTCTCTCATAGCTTCAACCCAATGAGCATAGTTGGAGTTATTAAGAATAATAGAATAGGCTGAAAAATATCTGATTTTTCCATAATAGCAGAAACAAAAACAAAAAAATAAGAGAAGAAATTGTAAAATCGGGATAAAAATCGAGAAAACAGATGGCAGAATTGAAAAAGGCTCACCAAAAAATCTTAGAAAGGGTCTCACTATGTGCCACGTCACCAGACACGTGAGAAGCCATATCAGCAATGAAGGACACGTGGCAGTGTCTGCATGGAAGAGGAAAAACACGGTAATGCTAACTCAGCAGGGTTGACACGCAAGTCAACAAATGGCTGGTTCGGGTCAACACGCGGATCCAAGCGCAAGTTGGATGCGGATCTGTGGGATGCGCGGGTTGCGACACGTGGAGGCTTCTACGCCGTTGATCTTGCATCGAATCCGACGACGTTGAATGCATCTGAAGAGGAGAAGAAAAAAGGCAACGGCAGCGACTTGCGACGGCGCGTTTGAAGGTTTCTGATGTTGGGGTTAGGTTCGTTGGACTCGTGACGACGAGACAAAGACGGTAGGAAGGGCGATGACGAACCAAAGCGTCGGGAATGGATAAAAAATCAAGGACAAAGAATATTGCCGAAAAAAATGACTATGAACTAATTTTCATAGAAAAAGAAAAGAAAATTTATACTCTTGATACCATGTTAAAAAGAAGAAAGTAGTTTGAAGAAGGTATTTTTGTGTGTTATTTGGTGTGATCAAAAGATACAATGTACAAGGGCATATATAGGTACTAGAATAATCAAAATAATAAAAGCGTAATAACCTACAATAAATACATAGATATGCTAAATAAATATAAATGATGCTAATTGATCTTAATTAAGTTCCCCATAGGGTTTTTCTATGCTCTACTAGGATTTTTTGGAAGTAATCCTAATTTCACAATTTGACGTGCTCAACTATCAAGTGTGTTACATAGACCACAATCATGGCAACGAATGCTGCTTTCTCAGATTCAGGTCAACGCACAAATTATGATGATGAAGATCCAATCGTAGTCGTAGAGAAGAAAGATATTCAAGTAGGGGTAGAAAGATGTTCTAGAAGCTTGGTGGGGAGACTTTGGGCAGACAAGCAATTTTCAGTAGGAACAATAGAACCAGCAATACAAGCTGTTTGGCGACAACCAGAAGGATTCAAGGTAATTGATCATGGTGGGAATGTGTTCCAATTCTTCTTTCAAGACGAAAAAGATGTCATAAGGGTCGAACGGGATGCATCATGGCTCTTTAAGAATTATATTTTAAACTTAAAATGGTGAAAGGAGGATGAACAGATTGGAGATCTAGATTTCACCCAAATTTCGATGTGGATTTAATTTTGGGGGCTGCCGGACCACTACAAAATGAAGGACATAGGATGGAAGCTCGGATGCTCTTTTGGGGATGTTCTAGATGTGTATATCTTCCAAGTTTGAGGCAAAGAACACATCATAGTTAAGGCACAAATCAGTTTAGATATTACTAGACCGATTAAAAGATCCCTGCGTATAGTCGGCCCGAATAAAAAGGTGTTAGAAGTTGGTTTGAAGTATGAATGGATGGAGAACTTTTGCAACTATTATGGTTATGTGGGACATAAGGCAAGGATGTTTAATTTTCAACTTGATGATTCTTTAAAAGGAGAGGTTAAAGAAGAAAGATGGGGCAAATGGCTGAAATCAGATTAATAAAGTCGAAGAGAGAATCTCACAGAAGACAATTTTGACTCTAAGGTACCGATAAATGAGAAGAGTAGACAAAACAAGGTTACAAAGCCTATTCCAGTGAACCTGATCAGGAGTTTGGCTAGTTTGTCAATCCAATCACTGCAAAATCGAAAGGAAAATGAAGGAGAAGAGGTAATGAGTAAGAACCGAACACTACAAAGTGAACACTTACCAGAACTCCAACTAATCCAAGTGCTGCAGCCAATGATAGAAAAACAGCATTTGGAAAACTACCAGGAAAAAAGTGGGGACTCGGGAATGGGGAGAGAAGGGGAAGGATTTGTGTTCAGAAGTAAAGAGGATAGGAGTGCAATTATGTATAGGGAGAAGGGACAGAACTTGAAACAACTAGCTCGAAAAAAATTCTTGAAGGTGACCGGAAGCAAAAGAGGTCCTCAGGGAGAAAGTATGACTGCTAGAAAAAAAGAAGATATGCTTAGAAGAAGATGAAGGTAGCACTGCTGAAGAAGGAGAGAATGCCACCCCACATTTGGCACCCAAGGATCCATGAAGATGATGATGTGGAACTATCGGGGTATGGAAAATCCCCTGACAGTTCACAACATACAAGGGATCTGTAGATCCCATTCCCCTGAGGTAATATTTTTATGCGAAACAAAAAATATTACCTTGAATGTAACTAGCCACTGCAACAAAGTTGGATATCAGTAGGTTTACTCACTACAAGAAAAACACCCATTCAGCCACACTTTTTTAAGCTACATTTGAAAAGCGTAGCCTATTCATAGAATAGCCTACGCTTTTTTCAGTGTTGCCTATTTTTTAGAGAAAAGGAAACACAATTCTGACATCATTTAAAAAGTGTAGCCTTAGGTATTATAGAAATCACTTATAAAGCGTAGCCGTATGTTAATATCTATGGGTACACTTTTATATTAAAGAGAGCGCTTTTTAAAAGTAGCCTATTTGTTAAGTTTTGGGTGCGCTTCAAAAGTGTTGCCTAATGTATCTAAGTCAAATACCCAATATATAACACTTAGTAAATTTTTGAATTTTCACCAAATGATACAACGCATACAAACACTTAGCCAAATAAAAAAACATAACCCTTAGCCACTGAAAACATAACACTCGATCATCACTACCCTTAGCTTTTCCCTTCTTCGCGCCACTCATCACCCCCAAATCAGAGAATGGGATCGCCATCACCAGTCACCACTCACGGCGTCACCACTCACCATCTCCACCAATCACTCATATTCGTCACTCACCACTCACCACGCCGTCACTCACGCACTCTCATCCTCCCTCAACTCACACACACGAAAGAGAAGAAATCAGAAAAGGGGAGCACAGAAAGAAGAAGAGAAGAAGCGAGGAGAAGGGAAGGAAGGAAAGAAACGACGACGCCGCCTAGGGCTCCACCGCTGTCGAGCGCCAGTGAAAGAGAGCTCAAGGAAGAGAGAAAACGCGATGGAGGAGAGAAGAAGGGGGTTCTCGGTCGCCGCTGAAACTCCACCGCCATTGCTAGGGCTTGTTGCCTTCGCTGTTCTGCCACCGTCGGGCTGCTGTTCCGCCGCCAAGGAGCTCGAAGGGAGTACCCCGTGTCACCAGGTAACCATTCTCTGTTCTGTATCATCTCTTTCTCACTCATTCTCTAACTTGCTCTCACTTTTCAGTTCGAAAGTGTGTATGATTTGGATAGTGATGATGAACTGCAATGGCTAAATGAGATGGAGATGGTATGTATTAATTTTCAATTGGTTCTATAAATTTTTGGGGGTTTTGGGGTCTAATTTTAGGTTTTCTAATCTTCTAATTAGTTGTTGTTGTTCTTATATTGTTCCATGTTTTTACTATCATAATTTTGGCGTCAAGCAAAGGATAGATTAAATAGACTTTTTATCTTATTTTCACAAATAATAAAGGGGTCTACTCTGCTCTCTAATTGATCTCACTGTAGTTGATTGGTGTCATTTCAGGCCACAAGCAGAACTAGATCGCTAATTTGGAAGCTTCACAAATTAGGGAGAGAGCAGTTGACAGGATTAATAATGTTATTGGAACGTATGAATTAATTGTTTGTACTGTATATTTCTTCAGGGGTTTATTGTTTGTTCATTTCTCTTAGTATATAGCTTCAATCTATTGTGCTCTATTGATTATAATCCTTTTTCCCTTTTAATTTGTGCAGTTTCCATTTCTTCCAGATACAACGATTTGATGCTCAGAATATTTTCCAAACACCCAGATTTGTTCCCTGAAGAGGTGAGTATCATTCACGGGAAGAAATCAGACTTTTAAAGAAAGTATTGATGTTTTAGAGGAAGTGGTATTCTCTTTCTCCTTCATCACTGAATCAAAATTCTTATTTCTTAATTAATTGGTGAATTCCTTATTGCGTGTGATGATGGTATTAGGGGTAGTGCTAATTTTGCTACCTCCTTCTTCAAATGTCAATGCAGTTTGAGCATTTTGATGATTTCACTATAGCTTCTTCATGGGAAAGGTTTGTTTATTTTTTGAGCCCTCTTCGTTCAAATTTGCATGAAATCTCAATTACAAGACACTTTATAGCATTACTGTAAGAGAAATGGTTCTTTGTGTTGAAATGATGCTACTCTACTATCATGATAACATTATTCTTTTATGTTACTTAATAAATTTATTTTGTAGGTTCATTTCTAAAATTGAGGCAATTTGTCGTCTTTGGATGGCTGATGGTCCTAAAAATTTATTTTGTTTATTTGTTTTGCCTTCTGGGTGATGCAGGCAAATCTTTTGATTGAAATTTTACTTTTTATGATCTGCAGTTATGTTTTGGTGTAAAAGAATTTTTGGCATGGTTTAACACTATCTAATTTTTCATTGAAAGATTAATGTCTTGTATATCACTAGCTCATTGCTCCTCAAAGTGCAAGTGGTGTAGTTCTTGATGCACCAGAGGCTAGCAGGCTGTTGAGTGTTGTTGCGATTGCTATGTCAAATAGTTTGAGAGACTATGGTGGGTTTCTTTCTTCTCTAATTGCTCAAGATCTCTTCACTTGTCCATCTTAAATGAAGTGATCTGACTGTTTAACCATTTGATCACTTACCTTCTTTCCATTTTGCTATTTTGGCTCTAGGTTCTAGCTGATAGGTCGCCTGGACTGCTTGACTTCCACTTAGACCTTGTAAGCCTGGAAGCTACGACTAAGGTGTTGATTTATGCTTGGTTGGAAAAAGAAAATTATTCAACTGCTAATTGCTAGTTTGGTTGGTTTATTGGTTTTGTTTCACTTTGTTCCCCTGTAAAACTGAGCACATATCTCCTCCTCTGACTTCTTGCAATGATATGTGTGTCACTTCCGTTTGTTTGTGGCTGAAAATTGTTTGTACAATTCTGGTTGTTGTATTTCTAATTTTGTGCACTTCCGTTTGCTATGGCTGAAAGTTATATTGCTATTTTTGGTTCTTTTATTTTCACCATGAACTAGAAACATGGGATGAGTTGGTATATATGAATTTTTCCCTATTTTTTTATTCATCTGCCGATAAAAAGCAAATAATACTAGCTATGATTATAGACTTATAGTATTAGTATTTTCAAATTAAAGTTATTAGCTTTAATTTAAAAAAATGTTACAACAGCAGATATAGTATGTATAACATGATAATAATATATTAAAATTTTAGTTTTTAGGTGCTAGTCCTAATCATGTTCTATATGTTGCTGCTGCATGTAGTAGTAGTAGTTGGAGGAGTAATAATTGAAGATTGGCTTGTGTAGGAGAGTTTAACTTTTCAAATGTGAAGAGAAGTGTCAATCCAAGAGGAGTTTCTAGAGGCTTGGCACTGGCTTGGAAGGAGGATAGAGGAATTTCAGTACGATCCAGTGATGACTTTTTCATCCATTTTGATTGGTTAGACATTGCCAATAAAAAACGATAGGAAGTAATGGCAGTTCATTTACACTGTGACAAGAGCATTTGCTCAGATCAGTATCAAAGAATCCTAGATATTAAGAGCTTAGCAAGCCCCTACTTTCTTGTGATAGGAGATTTTAATGTCATATCCGCCTATCATGAAAAGGAAAGGGGACGCAAGAAATCAGCTGCATCAATTGAGGCTTTTAATAATTTTATTAATGATAGGGAGTTATTGGATTTGGGATATGAAGGAAGGAAGTTCACATGGAGTAATTGACAATACGGAAAGAATCTTATTATGGAAAGGATAGATAGATGCCTCTCTTCTCTCCAATTTCGATCAGATTACTCGAGAGCAGCAATTCTTCACCTAGAATACTCGGGTTCTGACCACTATCCATTATTATTGATGGTAGATAAAGAGGTACATAAAACTAAGAGAAGGTTTCAATTCCAAGAAAGGTGGTGTGATAGTGAGGAGGTTCGGCATATCGTGGAAGAAGCATGGCACTCACAATTTGAAGGCTCTCCAATGTTCAAATTCTTTTCAAAATTGAAGAAATGTGGACATGGACTAGTTGAATGGCAAAAATCCAGTTCTAACAACTCTCAAAAGGAAATTTCAGAATTGAGAAGCCAAATAGAACAAGAGAAACTCAAAGGCACAGGAACAGACAGAACAAAGATTCTTCAATTAAAGGAGGAGTTATCTGAGGCCTATTTAAAAGAGGAGAGATATTGGAGAGAAAAATCCAAAATTCAATGGTTGAAATAGGGTGACCAAAAAACCAACTTTTTCCATGCCAAGACTCAAACCCAGAACTGAAAAAATACAATTTACAGGCTGCATGATGTTGATGGAAATTTCAGATTAGACACCGCGGGTATAACTCAGATTGCTATTGAGTACTTCTGAAATTTGTTCACATCTTCAAACCCCAGACCAGCCACGGGCAAACTAGAGGACTTGGAGGCTAAGGTGGATGAAGAAAAAATCGAAGACTTACTAGACGGGTCACAGAGGAAGAAATAAAAGATTTTACTAACACTTCTGGGAGATAATTAAAGATGATCTTAATGCTGCCATAAAGAGCTTTTTCACAGGGGGAAGGATGCTGTGAGCAATGAATTATACTCATATATGGCTAATCCCAAAGGTGCCAAACACAGAATCCATGACCCAGGTTCGTCCGATTAGCCTTAGCAGTATTTTCTACAAGATTATTTTCAAGATTCTTGTTCATAGAATACAGGGTATGTTAGATAAAATTATTAGTTATAATCAGAGTGCCTTTTATTAAAGGGCACCTGATTAATGATAACATCCTAATTGCCCATGAATTTATGAATTTTTTGAAAACACAAAAATTATGGAGACTATGAGATGGCAGTAAAGTTCAATATGAGTAAGACTTACGACAGAGTTGAATGGTCTTTTGTTTGGGAGATTATGAAGAAGTTTAGTTTTTGTAATAAATGGGTGGACTGGATTAAGGAGTGTGTTACCATGGTGTTCTACTCTGTTACTGTGGATGGACAACCATATGGTTTTTTCAAACCATATAGGGGATTGCGACAAGTTGATCCCCTCTCCCCCTACCTTTTTTTACCTTGTGTAGAGGGACTTTCCCATCTGCTCCACAGAAGAGAATAGAGGAGAGAAATCTCAGGTTTAAGATTTAATGGTAGATGCCCTATAGTCAGCCACTTATTCTTTGCAGATGATTCCATTCTCTTTTGCAAGGCAAATGAGGTAGAATGTCACAAGTTGATACTGGAGTGCTATGGTGATGTTAGTGGACAGGTAATTAATTTCTCTAAGTTATCTATTTTCTATAGCAAGAACACTCCTAGTTCGACCAGAGAATTTTTGTCTCATTTACTTCAGATCCCACACGTAGGTAGAAAAAATAAGTATTTAGGACTGCCAGCAGTGATTAATGGATCAAAAACTCATACCTTTAATTTTATAAAGGAGAAAGTTGATAAGAAACTGCAGGCTTGGAAGCGATCATTATTATCGATCAGCGGGAGAGAGGTATTAATTAAAGTAGTGGTTACGGCAGTTCCGATCTACACTTTGAGTTGTTTTAAGCTCCCGGACACACTGCTAGACGAGATTCAGAGAAAGATGATAAATTTTTTGTGGGGGCAAAGGGGCTCAGAGAGAAGATTACAATGGATCAGGTGGATTATAATTTGCAGAGAAAAGAAGTATAGAGGCTTAGGTTTTAAATACTTATAAGCCTTTAATTTAGCCATGTTGGCTAAACAAGACTGGAGAATCTTCATGAAATCTAATTCTCTAATCAGCAAAATTTACAGAAGCAAATATTTTAAATTTTCTTCTTTTCTACGAGATGACACAGGTCGGGACCCTTCTTGCGCCTAGAGAAGCCTGCTAAAAGGAAGAAAAATTATCAAACAAGGTATCCGTTGGCAAGTGGGGCGAGGCTGTCAGATTAGAATTATGGAGGATTAGTGGCTTAAAAATGTGAAGTCAATATCCGAACAACAGCAAACATTTACAGACCCAAATTTGATTTGGATTAATCAGCTCATTCATAATAGACAGTAGAAGGAGAATATAATCATAAATCATTTCAATCCAGAAATTGCATCAGAAATCTTACAAACTGCTATTATGGAAGTCGAAGAAGATCGAATTACCTGGGAAAGTGAGAGGGACGGCAAGTTCACGGTGGCTTCTGACTATAAAATAGCTTTTCAAATGGTGCATTCTCCAATTAACCAATTACCCGATCTGTGCAGGGAAAAGAGTCTCTGGAATTCATTGTGGGAACTCCAATATCCGCCGAAGATTAAGGTATTCCTGTGGAAAGCCCTTCATGACGGCATCCCAGTTTGTCGTCGACTTCATGAAAGGCTACCAGAAATCTGTCCTAGATGCAACAATTTAAGGGAAAACATAAATTACTACTTAATTGATTGTCCAAGGTCACAAGAAGTTTGGCAAAAGTCAGACCTGGGAGCTTACCTGGGGCAAAACAGCTCAGAGGAATTTTGGGTGCGATGGAGCCAGTTCATGGAAGGAGCACGACGAAGACATCATTGGAGGAAAAATTTAGCACTGGCAGCAATTATTCTATGAAAAATTTGGACTGCAAGAAATCTTCTTGTCTTTGAGAACAAAAGCACTTCACGAGATTTGATTATCACTTCAGCGCATGAATTCATGGAGGAGGTCCAAAAGAGAAATAAGACTTAATATATGTGTATGTTTAGTCATGTTTGGTTAAAGATATGCTAATTGTTTGAAAAACTCTTTCCTACACTATTGTATGGTTGTCCAATGTGAACCCACAACTTTTGTTTATTTTCCTTTAATAAATAAATATCACTTTGCCTTTGAAAAAAAATTGATCTTAATTAATCCTAATTATACTCTAAATCTATAGTGAAATAAAAGAGAAGAGCACATTTTCCTTCTTCTTATCTGGCCTTTTGTTGGTGACGAAATTGGAAATGAGGGACCAACATTGTGGGTTTTGCCGTTTGTATAATTAATTGTATTTTTTAGGCAACAAATAGTTAATTGAAGTAATAATATAACAAATGCATTAATACATTATATCACCTTTTTTCTTCATTTGTTCACATTCAAAGTGAAATTGAGAAAATGTAGGTTGGGAAAATCTTCAAATTCTTCTGTATACTCTATTTCTAAAAACTTGATCCATCTGAAAGATAAAAGGGTTTTATATACATGAGAGAGTATTATTAGTGATCGGTGAGAGGGCGTTTTGCTTCTATTACAAAAAATAATGTTGAGAGGTGATTGAATTCTGTACGTGAATAATGGTTTGCGATTCCTCATGCAAACATCAGAATATTATTTAAGGACATCAATTCTAGCGTTGAATGATTTTGTGCATGATTGATTGAGCTAGAAAAAGTGGATTTGAGGGCAAAGACAATTGGTCCTCCGAAAAGTTGTCCAAGGTGTTCTTGGACTCACTGCTAAGTAACATCTAATTGAACAAACTACTCTCGTTTGTGGATTTGCATTGTTTTAGCTTATCAAACCTCTATTTGGTTTTCGGCCGATTCTTTAGTGCTTTTTTTATTTTGGTGTGGAAATTGTTCAATTTATCTTTTTAAGATAAGTATCAAATATTTTTATAGAAAAGGACAAATAGGTTTCTGACCTTTTTTTCCGCGGATGTTTTCATCCCTGACCATTTAAAAATATTTTTAAATCTCTGATATTCATAAAACTTGGATGGATGAGTTCCTCTGTCCAAATGTCTCCGTCAGACCCAACGAAAAAGTCTGACATGGCTCCCATTCTGATGACTTGGCATCACGTGTGCACACGTGGACTAATAAGTAGAAGGGTAGTTTCGAAAACTGGACAAATAAGTCCTTCTCCCTCCAAACTACGTCGTTTTGCATTTGGTCCTAATCATTAAATTGATTGTGTTTCTTCGTGTAGGTTGGTGGTGAAGAGTTCTACCTGCATCAACAATGGCTGACAATCTGGATTTAAATGCGGTTCCAAATGATATATTGGATTCGGTGTTAGCGAGCACAAAGAGATGTCGTCGGAGGTTGATGAAGGGTGGTGAAGCTGTGACGAACAAGGTGGTTGATAAGTCCAATAAATCATCGGATCCAAAGGAGAAAAAGAGTGGTGAAGTTGAAAAGAGCTCTAATTCTTCGAATGTAGTTAGAACTTCACTGAGGTTGGCCAAGAGTAGATCCAACTAGACTCTATCTTATGTAATTAGCTACACAGTTGTTTTCTTTGTTCTTAATCTTTTTAGGGTTTTAGGGAGAAACAGGGCTATCTTTTTCAATTTTTTTTATTTTTAATTTTTCTTTTGCCCTTTTTATTCTGGAAGCTTCTCTGATCTGTAGGAAAGTAAAGAATTTTCGACGATTCTAGCACAAAAATTTACATCATATTTATTAAGATTCTTGACTTGTACATTTTGTTTAGAACAGTATAAAACAATCTGAAACAATGTCATGTTTTATAATAGTCTCAAGTCTATGCTACCAAACTGTAATTTATACTCAACGAATCAAATCAATACGGTGTAATTTTGGCGATGAACCCTTTCATGAAGCAGCCCTAAGGATCCATGTCTTATGATGAAAACTTGCTATACAAATTACCTCCAATTTTTTGCTAACAAAGGTCTTTGAAACTTAGATACAGTTGGGACAATTGTTTGAGTTTGGCCAATCTGCATGATTGCTCAATAAAGAGTGAGTGGGTTGATGAACTTTCCCATGGGACCATACCATATTCATAAGAAAAATCATTCATTCATTCATCAATAAACGCAAAACGAAGTAGTTTTGAGAGAGAGGGACTTATTTATCTAGTTTTCTAAACTATCCTTCCACTCATCAGTCCACGTGTGCATCTGTGACGTCAGGTCATCAGAACAGGAGCTACGTCAGACTTTCCGTTGTATCTGACGGAGGCATTTGGACAGAGGGACTCATCTGTCCAAGCTTTATGAAGGTCAAGGATTCAAAAATATTTTCAAATGGTCAGGGACGAAAATGTCCGTGAGGCAAAAGGTTAAGGACCTATTTGTCATTTTCTCATATTTTTAAATTATTTGTTTTTATGTTTTTTAAAATTAAATATTAATTTCTAATTTTCTTTTCAGCAAATTAAACACTAAATTTTAGGCACGGTAGCAATTACCATGAGTTTATTAGATTGGCCTCTCTTTTCTATTATATTGTTTATTATATCCCACTTTTGGAGATAAGTTTTAAAGTAGTCCCTGAAGTTGTACTCGAATCTCAAAGTAATCCCTAAAGTTAATAATTACCCAAATTTATCCTCAAAGTTGCACTCCGGAATTCATAGTAGTCCCTGAAGCATTTTTTGTTCATCGGAACCTTGAAACGACGTCGTTTTGAAAAAATAAAAGAAAAAAAAGAAGCGTAGAAAAACGTCATCATTTTATATTTAAAAAAAAAAACAACAATCCCCTTCTTCTTCTTCAACTATGTTCTTCTTCTTTTTCTTCAAGAAATCACAAAAATAAAAACCAGCAACACAAAATATCACCAAAAACCTCAGCATTAATAAAAAAAGATCAATCAAATTAAATAGTAAGCATCAATCAACCTAAACAGCAACAAGCACAAAAAATAGCAACAATACAAAAAAGCCAGCAATAATTACAGAATAGAAAACAACTAAAATTAACCATTGTTGTTATATTGAAACAGGATCAGCAGCAACAATCACCCAGAACATTAAAGAATAATGATTGAATAACTAAAAAAATTAAAAAAAATTCATCATGGCTGAGAGAGAGAACCGTGCCAGAGGAGAGAAGAGGGAGGTAGAGGGAGACAGAGTGAAGATGGAGGCTGGCGAGCGGCGCGGCAACAAGACGAAGGCAGCAATGATGACAGAGAAGGTTGAGGCTTTGTGCCTTTGCCTCTACTGTGTTTGAGTGTGAGAGACTAGGTTGGATGGGAATGAGCGGCGCGGCACTGAAACGGAGGCCGACGAAAGACGACAACAGTGAAAGTTGACGAGAGCTCTTGTGAGTGAGAGAGTATGGTTGAAGAGGGGGAGAACGTCAGGTTGGGAAGGAGAAGGGGAAAGGGAAGGACCTCAGGTTGAAAAAGCAAAAGAGAAAGAGAAAGGAGAAGGGCGTCAGGTTGGAGAAGCAGAAGGGGAAGGAAAAGGGTTGGGGGAAGAGAAGGGTTAGAGGAGGGAAAAGGGACGGGTTAGGGATGGAGAAGGGGAAGGGGAAGGTTGGGGAAGGGAAAGGAGACGTGNTTTTTTTTTAAAACGACGTCGTTTCAAAGTTCTTATGAACAAAAAATGTTTCAGGGATTACTATGAGTCCCGAAGTGTAACTTCGAGGATAAATTTGGATAATTATTAATTTTGAGTTGAAACCTATTTTGGCCCCTGAAATTTTTGACCGGCCTTAATTTCGACCCCCAAATTTATAGTTACCCAATTAACACCCTCAAATATTAGATTGTGTCCCAGGTTTGCCCCTGTGGCTATCTCCGTTAACAGAGATCTGATGTGGCACGTTGAGTTGACAAAGTGTGTATCCACGTGGCACCCAACTTGCTAGAATGGATGAGTGATGAGTGAACGACGTGGCAAAAGTTGAATGAACTCAATTTCTCTAGCAAAGTCTCGAATATACTGGGAAAAGAGGGTTTGCAAATTGAGTTTATTCAACTTTTGCCACATCATTCACTCATCACACATCCATTCTAGCAAGTTGGGTGCCACGTGGATACACGCTCTGTCAACTTAACGTGCCACATCAGATCTCCGTTAACGGAGATAGTTACGGGAGCAAGCGTGGGGCACAATCCAATATTTGGAGGTGTTAATTGGGTAACTATAAATTTGGAGGTCGAAATTAAGGCCGGTCAAAAATTTCAAGGGTCAAAATAAATTTCAACTCTATTAACTTTAGAAATTATTTTGAGGTTCGAATACAATTTTACAGACAACTTTAAAACTTAACTCCACTTTTTGTTATCAAAAGTGGTCATACTTAATTAGTTCGTTCTATCTAGCCTTCATGTACTTTGATTAGAAATATAGTGCTGCTTTCTGCTTGTAGCTTCAGCTCTTAAGTATATGTATGTTTAATTTGAACTGACTATTCTAAATATATTTTTATTCACTTATTCTTTAATTGTCATGTTATTCTGGTTATTGTACTAAACCGGAAATTTGGCATAAGGGGGAGCGGTTTGGAGTTTTATGGTTGACCTATTAATGTATCTAATTAAAGCTTATCCAAGATGAACTACGGTGATACTTATGATGTGATAACTAAGGATTTAACTTCATGGATTCTTTGTTTCACTATCTTTCAGAAGGTACTAGTTAAGTAGTTAGAATTTCGTTCTTGTGGATTTTAAATTCCACCACAGATAATTTATATATTTATATTTGTGTACCCAATATCCATATTAAAAATAGTATTGTCTACCATATTTAATTTTTACACTACATGATACAAAAATAAAAAGTGAAGTTCACACTTTTTTCTTTCATCTTTTAGACAAGTTAGGTACCAACTTTTTATAGGGCTGCACATGGATCGGATAATATCCGCATATTCGCAGTAATTATCCACATCCAATCTAAATTTTGCGAATATTATCCGATCCTCAGAGTCATCGGATCGGATCAGATCCAATCCGCACTATGATAGGATCAAATTGCGGATTTGGCAGTGATATTCGCAAATTCGATCCGCAAATCTGTATATCCGCACATCTCATATAAATAGCATAGTTTAAGAAAGTAAACCCTAATGTGATATGAATTTTAGTGTGTTATTTTATGAATTTTATGATATCTTGTTTTTAATTTTTATGTTGTACTTCAACTTAGAATAATTAAACTTAAATCTTGTGTTATTATTTTGTTTTTGTTATTCAAGAGAACTTTTATTGATAATATTTTAGAAGTAAATAGGTTTAAACAGGTAAAAAATAAATTTTCTGGATATTTTTTTGTAAAAACAGCGAAACAAAATCTTAAAATTGTTTTTTTGAATTATGCGGATATATCCGATATCCGATTCGATCCGATCCGCAAGTATACGGATTGGATCGGATTGGATCCAGCCTGAAAAATTGTATATCGTATCCGATCCGATCCGGTGAGTGCAGTGCGAATCGGATAGAATTTTAAGTTATATCCGATCTGTATGTAGCTCTAATATTTATTTAGATACTACAGAACTTTCCATTAAAAATACACATTATATTTTTAATTAATTCTCCATTTTTTTAATGTACCAGAAAAAAAAAAAAAGTGAAGTAGAAAGCGATGCGAGTGTCGGCAAGAAAGACTAGATGAAGTGTTAAAGTCCCTTTTCTTTGTTTTTTGCATGCAGGATTGGGTTCAAGTTTGGTTGTATATGACAAGAGACAAGTAACTAATAGGAGAAACATGTCCTGAATAAAGGAAAGCACTGATGAGCTTGAAATCCACTCGTACAAAAAATGGAGATAGATAGATAGATCGAGGAGGGTAGAAAAAGATATCCAATTGCTTGAAAGTGAGAAGCAGAAATGTGATGTTGCTGTCAAATCACATAAATGTTGTTTACAGTAGGCACTAATAGCTAGCTGTAATGTGAATTAGCTTCTGAGGACACTGGTTTTTTGTGGCCAGTACTGGAATTGCCGGACACCTACTAGCAGGGATGGATAGTGGGGGCAAGCGTATCCATTACGATTTGAAAATTTGTTGAGTAGTATATAATAATAATATTGATTTGTTTCTATTAAATTATTAAATTTGACTCCACAATAATTTTTTATTTAACTTTTGATACTTAATAGTCAGTTTAAGAATTTTATATTAGATGTTTATTAGAATGATCAATTCTCAATTTAAATAAGATTGATGTTCTTTTTTAGAAATGAACTCAAAAGATATTATTTATCTTTTCTTAAAATTAATTTTAGTTTTTTTTTGTAGCAACTACATTAATTAAACAAAATTTTCCAACTATAGATATCAGTGAGAGTTGACTTTTGATTGTACGAGAAGTGAATTTCTAATAACTGTTTGGTGATATATAAAAGAGGCATTTCGATTGTATTGTTAAAAAAAATTATTCAGTTTTTTTTTAAAATATGAAACCTAAAAAATAGAATTATAAATTATATATTATTATTTAAATTATTATTTTAATATTTTAATTTGTAAATTATATATTTTGAAGAATAATAATATTTTATAATAATAAAATATAATTATAACAATAATTATGTTATATGTATATAAAAAATAATTAATTTTACAGTTATCAAATGAAAAAATTTAAAATATTCTATTAATAATAAGTTTGTCATGTGTCTTTAAAACACATATTAGCTAAACTTAAATTATTATTATTATGTTATATATATTTTATTTCCACTGTCAAAACTTTCTAGATCCGTCACTGCCTACCAGATATACGTGCCTGCCTCTCCCATCTTTGGGAAATGAATGACAATTGCTTCCTTCAATTTCTTCTTCAGCTTGACTCAACACTGTTTTTGTTCTTTTGTTTTTATGCTTATGTAGTAAGGAGGAATTGTTTTAAGTAGAAAAAGTATCTTTTAAATCTTGAAAGATCAAGAAGTAAATAAAATTAATAAAAAATATAGGAGTCGATTCACAAATAAAATATAGTATTAGTTAGGACAAATTTAAAAAAAGTACACTAACTTATTTATTAAAGTGATCAAAGTCCATCAACATTTTAGATAGAAGGTCATTAATAGATAAAATTAAATTGGGTTGAGATCACTAGATAGCCTAGTTTGGACCACCTAGAAGCAGACAATGTTTCACGCGCGGAGGAGAGGAACTGGTTGAACGGCGTCGAAGCAGAGATCGAGATTTGGCCGAGTTGAAGTTCACCATAAGGGAGGCAATGGACGACATAGGACAACTAACGACGCAGGTACGTTCTGTCGATCACCTTGAGTTATTTATGGTTCCATAATGTCGTGGGAGGTTGGTATAGGTATGCTCCCGAAATTGGTTTCAATTGGGGGATCGTGCCTTTACTACAAGAAATACCGTTAAAATCG
This sequence comes from Arachis ipaensis, assembly GCF_000816755.2. Lineage (NCBI taxonomy): Eukaryota > Viridiplantae > Streptophyta > Magnoliopsida > Fabales > Fabaceae > Arachis > Arachis ipaensis. The sequence continues at coordinate 19,158,809 of NC_029789.2, forward strand.
ACAATCAATATTGAAAATCGACAGCAAAATCGACGGTGTAACATGTCGCTTTTAACCTTGTCAATTTTTCAAAAATCAAATAAAATCGCCGGCTTGTCAAACCGTCGATAAATTTTAAATAAAATCGACAATCTTTTCATCGATAATATGAGTTTAAGATTTTTACATATTTAGTAAAAGCGACAAACTTGTCGCCAATAATATTAAATAAAATTGACACATCAACTGTCAATTTTGGATTTATTAAAATTGACAAGAAAGCCGTCGATAATATGATTAAAATATTGACAAGTTTTTTGTCTATTTTTTATTTTCTTTTGTCAATTTTGAATTTAAAAAGCGATAATATTGCCGTCGATTTTAATGGATATAATTTTTTTCATTTTGAAAAATAATAGACAATTAAATATTAGATAATGAGACAAATAAACTTTTAAATACAAAAATAAAATTTATAATAAATATTAGATAATAAATTTACATACTTATCAAAATAATAATAAATAATCCTCTAACTTAAAGATTTAAGACAAGATAAATAATTAAACTTCACTAATAATACAAAATATTCAAAACAAAGTAAATAATCCTACTCGTACTCGTCTAAATAGTTCTCATCTGAAGTCATCAAGATCGTCAAAATTATCCTCCATATGAGCACCTTGTGGTTGTCCTGGCGGCTGCAAGATAGGTGGGAGTTTTCTACCTGGGGCTACGCTTTTCTGGGAGTTTGGAAAAGTAAAAGGAGGAGGTAGAGGGACACGTGATCCAGACTACTAGGACCCATGGCCCTCACATACTCAGTCAAACTACTGAGTTGATGACTAAACTGATCTATCTGTGAATTATTGGTATTGAGATCCTCGGCAAGAATTCAACAATCTGTTGCCACTCTCTTTTTCTCCCTTTGATAACGGTCTTCAAACTCTCTATATGTAGCGGCATATTGTTCAATTTTCCTATTGAGTATTGTGATTTGTTTCTAAGATCCAAAACATCAATGCTGGTGGTCGTGGTTGGTCGTCCGATCCATCAACTCGGAGTCGCACCATGGAAGAGTTCCTTACCTCACTCATGCCATATATCCTACCTCTTTGTTTTCCAATCACTGTTTTCAATCCATATGCTTTCCTCAGAGACAGGTGGTGGATCAGTTACACCAGCCTCTATAGCAGCATGTTAACTCTTGCTCAGCCTGAAACATGTGTTCTTGAAATGTCTCCTAAAATGAGAAAAAATGATTGATAAATTACTTTAAGTATCAACAATGCAAAAGTTTAGAGGATATGTGACAAAAATAAATCTAAAATTACAATGAAAAAAGGTATCAAGTAATTTTTTTTTGCACATTTCAATTTACAAAAAAAAAGCAATTACAATAAAAAAAAAAGGTAAGTTACTTTTGTCGTTCGGGAGTGTTCTTCGACCTATTGAATTCTATCCTCTTTGCGAGTATCGGTATGCTCAAAAAATTCATCCATACGCGATGGTCTTTCAAGCGATTGATTCTACATAATATAAGTAATAATTAAAAGAAAGAAGTTGATATTATTGTCAAAGGTTTAGAAAAAAAAATTACAATATACAATTTTTTTCTATCATTGGAAACTAACAATGCCATAATCAGCTAAGATACATATAAATATCATTGAAATGAATATTAAAAAATCATTCAAAATCATTTAAGAAGGTACCATTATTACACACGGCAGGTTGACTGCTTTTAAACTGGTCATTTGATTCTAGATTCTAATCCAAAACATTAAGGTAGCGTTTGTTTTTGGAGACAGTATACAAAGACATGGACAATAAATGTTTAAAACGTGTTTGGTAGCAGAGACATGGATAGTGGACATATTGTCTCTGGAACAGTTTTTTTAATTTTAGTGTCCACTCTTTTATGGAGGACAATGATGGACACGGGAATTAACAAAGTGGACACAGATTTTTTAATGAAAATTCTTTCCCATTTTATCCCTACATATTATTATTATTCCATTGTTACCCTTTTTTAAATCATATCATAAGCCCTAATTTTGTGTTGTGCAGCAGCCTTCTCCTCCATGATTATCTTCCCCTTGCTCTCTGTTTCGTCTCTCCTTCTTCCTTCTCTTTTTCAAATTCTTTTTTTGTTTCACTTCCCAGGTATAGCTCTCTGTCTCTTCTCTTTCTCTTTCTCTTTGATCTCTGTCCCTTTCTTCTTCTTCTTATTTCTCTTCTTTCTCTCTGTCTCTTCTCTTTCTCTTTGCTCTCTGTCCCATTCTTCTTCTTCTTATTTCTCTTCTTTCTCCGGTGTTCTATTGTTTAGTACTTTATCTTATTCTTCTTTCTTTTTCTTTGTTTCTTTTTCTTCTTTTTTACTGCTTCTCCTCTTTATTTTTTTGCTCAACTAATTTAACTACAACATTTCAAAAGCAAAATATTTATTAGAGCTTGTCACAACTTTTGGAATTCACGTGTTCTTCTTTTTCTCAATCACGCAGGTATATAACTCTGCCTTTTCTCTTTGCTTCTTAATTTCGTTTGTATTGTTTTACTTTAAATTATTGGGTTCTTCTGGCTTCTGTTATTTTTATTTGTTTATATTGTTTGTGATTTGAAAATGTAAAAATTGAATATGGACATGAGAAATGGTATTTTTGGTGTCAAAATTTTTAATTTATGCAGTCCTGCTGTGAATGAATGATTGAACATATTTTGTTTAGAATGGAATAAGGAATGAAAAAAAATTATATTGAACTCTTCTTATTGATTTGAATGCAAAAATAAAATAATTAGTTGGTGATGTTGTTATTTTTATTCTTATTGATTATTTATAGTATTTATGTTATTTTATAATAAATTATGATTTAAATTTTTTATTTGTTGTTAGGGAAGAATGGAACCATTGGACTACTCTGAACAATTTAGGCAATTTCTTTTTTTTTTATTATTTTATGATTGAGATTGAACTTGAGACAGCCACAATATTAATTTTGATGTTTGCATTTTTTTGTTTGAGAAATAAGAGAAGGAGACATTTGTTGATTAGGAATAGAGAAATTAATACTAATCCCTTAAGACGGAATGTGTTAAGCCGCATAATAGGAGGAGGCGATAGAAATTGTATTTGGGAATTAAGGATGAGCGTAGATGCATTAGGAAGATTATGTGAGTTACTTAAAGTTCAGGGTGGATTAAGCGATGAATGTCATGTAAATATACCAGAGCAAGTGATTATATTTTTAATAATTTTAGCTCATCATAAAAAGAATCGCACACTCCAAGTTAGATTTTATAGGTCAGGAGAAACAATAAGTAAGTATTTTAATAAAGTTTTGACATCGGTAATATGTGTCCAAAGCCTGTTGTTTGCAAAGCCTGTTCCTGTTCCAGATGACTGCATAGATCCCCGATGGAAATGGTTCAAGGTACGTCTAATGAAGAAACGCGGTTGTGGTTTTGTATTATATATGGTCTGGTATAGAGATAGTTTTGAACCTTCAATTTCTTTGCTTTAGAACTGTCTAGGAGCATTAGATGGAACATATATAGATGTGACTATCCCTGAAGAAGATAAATCAAGATACAGAACAAGAAAGGGTAAAATATCAACCAACGTCCTAGGCGTATGCAATCGAGATATGAATTTTGTGTACGTACTTAGTGGATGGGAAGGATCCGCATCGAATTCAAGAGTCCTTAGAGATGCAATTTCACGTCGTAATAACCTCAAGATACCAATTGGTATGTAATAGTTAAATTTTAGGTAACAAAAACACTTCAAAATTTTTAATTCATAAAATTTTCTTAATCCTCATAACGTGTCTCTTTTAATTTATAGGGAATTATTATTTAGTGGATGCTGGTTATACTAATTGCAAGGGGTTTCTAGCACCATATAGGCAAACTCGATACCATGTACAAGAATGGGCCTATGGTAGAAATGCGCCTAGAAACTTTCGAGAATATTTTAACAAGAAGCACTCTTCAGCTAGGAACATTATTGAACATTGTTTTGGTTTATTGAAGAAGAGATGGGCAATTTTGAGGAGTCCTTGTTTCTACCAAATCAAAACACAAAATAAAATAATTATTGCTTGTTGTTTATTACAAAATTTTATTCGGCTTAATATGGACTCCGATCCTGAGGAGGACGTATCACTTGAGAATGAGCAAGTGCTTATTGGAGAGGAGCATGGTGATAACCAAGATGGCGATGATGAAATGATTGATAGTGTAGAGGACAGCAATGAATGGAATGTTTGGCGAGACAACTTAGCACATGAAATGTACAATGAGTGGATGTATAGCCGAATTAATTAATTGTCATATGATTGGCTTATTTGATTGAAAATGTATATTATTGATTCATTTTGATTCATTCTCTCTAATCTTAATATTCTCTGAAATCTTTATATTCCTGTATTTGTTACTTGTACAATCGTCTTCTCTTCCTTTTCCATATTTTTCTTCAACATAGTGTCAAAGTGGTAACATCAACTAAGACCTAATCATATAACTATTTTTCTGAGTTCCTAAAAGATGGATCATCTTTCTTTTGTAGCCTCCTGTTTTCACATTTCTGTGATTTTTGTTTATATCTACGTCTTGCATTTTCCTGCTTGCAATCATATTTAACTGTTTTCCAGCCCAATTTCCCTTTTAGATTGATTGAAAGATTGGTTAGCTTTGTTTCATGATATTTATTATATCTGGTGGGTTTTCTTATCTTTTTTAATTCCCCGTCTAATGAATTAAAAAAAAACAGTTTCCAACTAACTTGCCATTCCTCTTATTTCTTATCAAAATTTTTAGCTTGGTTGGAAGTTGGAACTCATGCTTAGCTCACTTAATCTCTTGTTGTCACTTTCTTTCAAAACAAGCATTAATTACCTAGATTTTGAAAAAATAATTGATGGAAAGGCAACCTGAACTATACATACCAATGTTCAAGCTGCTAATTGCCATGTCTTAGGACACCTTCACCAAAGAATGTTCTTCTAGCCAAGTTAACTGCCTTTGGCTTGTTTTTGATAGTTTGAATTATTATGTGTATTTTATTTAAATATATTGTATTGATACATCATAAAGATAATGTCATGATATGTTTATGATGTTCAATTGAATTCTGATTTAGTTAATCTAGATTGTAGAGACAAATGGACAGACATGTTTGGACTGATGAGGAGACAGAGGTATTTGTTGGTTTTATGGAGGAGCTTGTCATTAAAGGAAGAATAGCTGATGCAGGTCAATTTAGGCCTGGATCTTTTGAGAAACTTGCTGCAAAAATGAATGAGAGGTTTCCAAGTGGTGGTTTTCAAATAACTCATTGCAAAAACAAGGTTAAGAGGTTGAAAGAGAAATATCAATTTGCTGCTGACATGGCAGGCTGTAGCGGTTTTGGATGGGATGATGTGAAGCAATGCGTGGTTGTGGACAACAAAGAGATCCTCGCTGCTTATATGAAGGTTGGTTTACAAGTTTGATTTTGTTGAATTAATTTTATTCTACTTGATAGTCTGTCCTTCTTTGTTGATCTTTTATTTTTTATTTTTTCTAGAAACAAGGAGTAAGGTTGTATACTCCAGGAAAGCCTTTTCCCCTTTATACGCGCTTGGAAAAAATATTTTGTAAGGAAAGAGCAAATGGAGATGCTGCTGTATGCGGCAATGACGCTGAAGAAGAAGTGCAAATGAATGGGTATGAAGAAATGGACGAAGAAGATACGGATTTCTTTAACTCAAATCATGATTGTAGTGAATCTCTACTCCAACAATCAAATTATGTGGCTTCATCTTCTGGGAAGAAACAAGGAAAGAAGCCTTCCTCATTTAAAGCGGCAAAGGATACCAAGATGATGAAGGAGTTAACTGACACGCTGAAATATGTGTTCGATCAACAGGAAAAGCGTTTGGATGCTTTTGCCCAAGCTATGGTAAACACTCGTGAGGAAAAAAAGACTGGTGATATACTCAGCGAACTTGGATTCACTGATGATGAAGTTATTTCTATTGCACTCAAGTTCTCCACAAATCCTCAACTGGAAAAAATGTTTTGGTCATTGGGAAATAGCCAGAAAACCGGATTTATTAGAGCTATATTGCATACTTAGAATTAGAGTTAATCTCTTTGAGTTATCATTTCATTTTGTGCAGACTTAGGTTCAAACAAGCATAATTTTACATGCAAGATTTTTTTGATGTTAGTGCATAGTTAGTTTTACGTATTGGTTTTAATTATGTTACTGCAGAAACTTGTTCAAAATGGGTGCTTAATTGTTTAAGCTTTTGGTTAGAAATTGTTTAATTGTTTAAGATTTTGGTTAGAAATTAATATCTTGTGTATGGTTTAAAATAAATATAAATTCATTTATTGTAAATTTTTTTTTTTTAAATAATGTTTTTTTCATAAGGTTACGTCCAGTCTTCGATGTTAGTTTTTCCGGTGTTCATTGTTAATAAGGTTGAAGAATAGATAATTTGCAATTAGTAGACCTCATTTCATTGTGTTGCACTAGTCTGGAAAGGTTTGTTATGCAAAAAAGCATCTCAATTGATTAAAACAATGGCTTTCCTCTGTTACCAAAAAGAAAAGTCTACCCAAGCTAGAAACAAAAGTGGGGTGTTCACGGTGAGAAGTCCTAGCCTCCTACGTCAGTTTGTGGTCAAAACTCCCCATTCATACTCCAATCCAGAGGATCTAAATGTGCTTGGCTGTGGCAGATAGCAATAGCTCTTCAAAACAGAGCTTGCCTCTAAAGTGAGTAAGAGCCTATCCAGCTTTTGCTTAATCTAAGTGCACAGCAATATTTATTTACAAATGAATTCACCCTTATTGGTTCACTTTACAAATGAATTCACTCTTATGGTCTATACCTTCATGCTGCTGCTTTTCTTTTCTTTTCCCTTAGCTCATTTTCTTCTAGGAATTTTCTTTCTTCACCTTAAGCTATCGGCACCTTCACCTTGGTAGAATTCTGGCAGGAAGATCAACCAGTGTTAAATTAACAACTACCAAAATTACCAAAGTAAATGGATGACACGAATCTTTCAAACTGAGATGTATAGGAACAGAATGGACAATAATATAAGGCCACTTGAAACAGAGTTCCCTCCGGCCCTTCACGATATATAACACGGAACCCTTCATTATCCTATTTTATCTGTTTAAAGAAGTAACATTACAACAATGCAAATTACTGATTTCAAGTTCTATATCTAAAAGGATGGACAATAAAAATATAGCATAGTTGTAGTGTGGATAGCATACTTTCTAATCAGTGTATGATGGTGTACTTGTACTAGACCCTTTACTATATTCAGAAACACTCCTCAACTATATTACTAATAAACATTCAATCATTACAAAGCAAATATGGCTAAGGAATGCTGTTATTAGTACCTTGTTGTTTTGAAGAATGCAAGAGTTGAGTCTGAACAAGGTTTTTGAGCATGTGATAATTTGTCATATGAGGTGAGGCAAGAGTGTTGTCCAGCCTCTCCCTATACAGCTCCACAATCTCTCTTTTCTTCTCCATCTTCTTTGCATCTCCAAAGAAAAAAAAACACAAGAAAGTCCCTTTTACTAAAAAACACACAATCTTCATGATAAGCTCAATTCATATAGTCAAGTACTAATAATAGTATCCAGGTAGTAAATTTTGATCAAAATTTAATATTGCACTTACATGAAACTTTGCTCAGTTTGGCTTTGAATGACAGTAAAAGATTGGAATTTGCAAAAGCTAAATCAATGAAAGAATTATTGAGTTGGTAATATGATAATTAGAAGAATATATAGAGGATATTATCCTTAAAGTGGGGGACCCCAAGCTAACAAGAACTGCACAAAATAGTAGAATATAAAACTAATAATGAAATCCATGAGCCAGCACTTTGCCATGAAAGTGCGCCATGAAAGTGCAGTGCTTTTTCAGTGTTACCACATAGACAGAGAGCTTTGATGATTGTTGTCAACGTTACGGTATAAGGCTGAAAATCACTCTTGAAAATCTTTGCAAAAGCAGAGACAGCAAGAGTGATCCAAATCCATTCCGCAGGAACAATTGATTAAGATATTCAAAGTAAATAAGTTGGGAGCAATTACCCTGGATTGCAATTGCTGAAAAAGGGAAATGGCGGTGGAGCAATGGTTGGTCTTGGCAAGAGATCCCAAAATCTTGGGGAATTGAAGGATGGATGGAGGGCGACACATAAAGAGCATGCGAGTGAAGGAATCAACAGCTTCATCAAGCGATTGGGGCTGAGAGTGAGAGTGTAGGGATGAAGTTGAAGGGAAGCAAAGACCGAGAGCGGAATGAGGAACAGAATTTGGGATTTGAAGAAGAGCGTACCTTAACATGATTCGTGAGAATGGGAACAATGACAACATTCTTGCAATCAAGAGAGGTAGGGTAAAAAGGAATGCGATGTATTGAAGAGTAGTCCACCAGAGAGAGTGAGAAGAGTTTAGCGAAAGGTTAGGGAGGGCAAGGATTAGAGATGTAGGGAAGGAGGGGAGGGATGTCTATTTTAGTCATTTTACCTAATATTATAGTCTTGTCCATGTATTTTTATGTGTATCCAAACATGATACTGGGCATTACATTAGTGTCTTGTCCATCATATCCAAACACAATACATGAACAATAATTTTTAATGTCTCCGCCCTATTGTCTCTGTCTCAGTGTCATGTTCTGTTCTGTCTCTGAAAACAAACGCAGCCTAAAAGATAATGAAAATTTTATGTTTTGCTGCAAGGAACACATCTAATTGAATATAACAAATATATAGAGAACAATTCACTACTAGAAAACTAGTTATTACAGACGAATATTTCCGACGGATTTTATCCCACGGAATACAAACAGAATTTCAGAGGGATTTTTTGTTGGAAAACCAAAAAAATGAATTAGCATAAATTACAGACAGAAAAGAGAATCCGTCTATAATTCTGTCGAAAAAATTAAATTTTTTTCGTGAGAAATAGTTACAGACGGAAAATCCGTCTGTAATTAAATAGACGAAAATACTGCGCTTTATTAAATTATTACAGACGGAAAATCCGTCTGTAATTTAAAATTTTCCGCCGGAAAAAAAAACTAAACCTAATCTACCCCGTCTCTTTCTCGAGCTCCAGCTCCATTCACAAATAACTTTTGACTCAATTCACAAAGCACTCCATGAAGATGAACAATTAACCCTAGCTAACCCTAACCCTCCCTGTCTTCATTGTGCCTCACTGTACCCTAACTCTCTCTTCATTGTGCTTCACGAAGAACCCCAAACCGCGACGAAGAGCCCCTAACAGCACTCTGCAAGAACGTCGCCGGTTGCCGGCGCTCGCAATGCCTCCGTCGAAGAACCCCTAACCGCGATGAAGAACCCCTAACCCTCCTTTGAGTTTCTTCGCTCTTCTCTCGCCACTCTCACCCTCAAGCTCACTGAGTCTCACCTCTCTCGCGGCTGGTTTCGCCGTCGACCTCTCTCTAGCTCTCCGGTATATCGCCTCTCGCGGGCGTTTCAGACTCAAGGTCGTCGCGTTCTGTTTCCGCTGCTGCTCTGTCACCGTCGCTGCTCTGTCACCGTCGCTGCTCTATCGCGCTCTGTTGCAAGCGAATCGATGGAATTCGACCCGATCCCAATCAGTTCCTGCTCCAAAGAGAACCAGAGCATCTACCAGCAGTTGTTTAAATTACGCCGATTCAGGTATGCATTGTTTAAATTACGCCGATAAACCTTAGGGTTCAATTTTTCTACGCCAGTTTTAGCTAGGTTTATCATACTTTGCTTTTGTGGCTCAATTGTTTAATGGTTCCAACTATTATATAAAGCAAAACAAAAAGTATACAAAATTAATGGAAGCAGAAAAGCTTGATTGAAGACACTGTGATAGTCAAGTTCAAATAAAGAGAATGTGACTAATAATGAATAAATTAAAGTTGCATGATATTTCGTTAAATGTTAAAACATTTTTTAAATATATATATAAGGCAATTTTGAACTATATAGTTTGCACATTTGTTTGAACTTCTGCAGCAAAGCATTGTCGTATGGAGTTACTCATGCAGCAAAGGTTAGTGGCTTGCCCATGGTTTATTTATCTGCAATCATCTTGTTTTCTTTTTTTTCCTGATCTATTTTTCTATTTCAGGCTCTAAAACCTGCTACTCTTGTTCCTCTTCAGCTTTTAAAGTCAAGTGGAACCAAATGCATAATGGTAAGTGTACTTAAAAAGGCTTTTGAACTTCTGCTATAAAGTAAGAGGTTATACTGACATTTGCAAATTATCTAAGGTTGGTGACCCAAAGCAACTTCCTGCAACTGTCCTCTCAAATATTGCGAGTAAATATCTTTACGAGTGCAGCATGTTTGAACGTTTACAAAGGGCAGGGCATCCTGTTATCATGCTTACTGAGCAGGTACATAGTTTGCTACTGGATCTGATCTGAAGTCTTTTTGTTTTTAAGGTTTAGGGTTTATCCGTTTAGTTTGCCTTGTTTGACTAAATAATCAATTCAGCACAATTCTTATTTACTGTTGAGAAGGATTGAGTAAAGATATAAAAAGGATTGAGTAGAATATGTGTGGTGCATTGCTATATTATGAAATTGATGCTGATTATTTCTACACTGACTGTAAAAGTGGAATCCATCCCATATGGAATATGCATTTTGTCTATTTGGTGAATCTTGGAGTGTACTGAATGTGGATTTTCAGCTGTTTCTTTTGATTAGTTGCAAAAGCTTTGAAGAAAGTAAAGGTTGTTTTTCTGAAATAAAATGCTTGAATTTGAAGAAAGTAAAGGTTGTTTATGATTGTGGAATACTCATTTTCTTAAGTGGTGTTGCAGGGGTTACATGGCTCCAAAGTACCTAGCTCATGGTCAGTTAACAGAAAAGGCAGATGTATATAGTTTTGGAGTGTTAGTCTTAGAAATAGTTACTGGGAGACAGAATAACAGAAGCAAATCAACAGAATACTCAGACAGCATAGTTATACTCAACCAGGGTTTGGAAAGAATCCAATTTTGACAGAGAACTGCTTTGATTATTGCCCAACTCATCGGTATTCTTTCACTTCAACATCTCTATGTCCATCTTTTCCAAAATTGCTAATCTATGTGTTTCATTGTTCTGTTTCCTTCTTGTTTTGACTGTGAGTTTCCTTTGCAACCGTAACTGTAACAGTAATTTTAACTATGTGATGGTTCTTGTGATCCATAACAATAACATATCATTTTTGTTGTCAAAAGGTTATTTTTTCTATTTCTGGAAGCTCCCCATGTCGCCAAAATCCCGAGGTATGTCTCTCTTGTTAAATTTTGAAACGCCAATCATTAATTTACAAATTTCAGTTTTGAGATCATGAGTTGGCGCTTCTCTCTACTTCCTTAGCTTGCTGAATTTTTAGAAACTTAAGATGGATCCCCCTGAAGGGAAGTATAGTTGATAATCAGTGAATTTAACTCCGCTTTAACTCAGCCTCGGTGCATGTGTGTGTACTTTTTTTGTTACAGATGTTTGTATTGTTGGTGTTGCAAGGACTCCAATGGGGGATCTACTTGGCAACCTATCATCTCTATCAGCAACACAACTAGGCTCAATTGTTATCAACTAGGCTCAATTGTTGCAGCTACCATGCTTGCAGTACATTGTAGAAGCAAGGTTTTCTTTTCATTCATGAATTGCCAAAATTATACACTTCTGCTGTGTTCAAATGATTTTTTGTGGTATTTCAGTAGATACTTAACACTTTGGTCTCTTACAGGTTGAAGTTTCTGGTGGAAGAGGGAAACCCTCTAGAATAGTTGATAAAGATGAAGGATTGGGGAAGGTAAGCAGATCACAGTATGTAATTACATGTGTTAACTTATCTCTATAGGACATAGTGGTAGATATTAGGATTACATTGTAATGCCATGTGTATGCACATCTATAGTATAATGTACTAACCAGAGTTGCTGATAAAGGAGAGTTTATTAGAATTTAGAGTTTCTTTTACTTTACTATTTTTTCCCCTTTTTTCTTTTGTGGTATCTCCTGCCTCTATTGGTATAACTAGAGAAATTTGTCACCAAATTTATGTCAGTTCGATAATAAAAAAAACTTACATATTTATTGGAATGCTTTTGTGTATTTGTTTTTTATTATTTTGTTATTTTGTACAAAATTGGTAATTGCTGGAACTTTATACAGTTGACATGCTAAATATTCACTGATATAGAGTAATAAACGTAGGTCCCTCTGGTGGGGTTATTTCCCAACTGTCTTATGCAACAAAAAGTTCTTCATCCATTCCGAAAGCATGTGAAGTAACTTTCTTTTCCCTTGTTCATTTTCCTTGTTTTGTCTGTTTAGCTTCTCCAAAATTCAGGTCTTATTCTTATTACTGTAGTAGGTTGGTGGAACTATTTTGTCTGCAAAACTTGCAAAAGAGAGAGGATGGGCCATTAACGTAGGAGGAGGATTTCATCACTGCTCTGCAGAAAAAGGAGGTGGATTTTGTGCTTATGCAGATATTTCTCTTTGCATCCACTTTGCTTTGGTTCGGTTGAATATATCAAGGTAGCATAACTGCGTTTAGGCTTTATCATTGCAAGCTAGGACATGCTCTTAACACGTGCAAATTAGAATTATCTTCTAACTGTCTGCAAAATCTTTAGGGTGATGATCATTGATCTTGATGCACATCAAGGAAATGGCCATGAAACAGACTTTGCCTATGATAGTATGGCCACCAAAATTCTCCTTATGTTGTCTGACTTCTTACCTTTTAGGATTTTCACTGAAAAGACTGTGTAATGGCAGGCCTAACTTTAGAGGGAAGTATCAAGTACCACATCTAGCTAGGACCACTGCAATGGTCTTCTTCACAGCTCATGGACTTTGCTACATTATCTTTTGGGACAACATTAATCAAATCTAAGAGGTAAATTCAATAAGCAACTTGTTCAATGCAAAGTCCTTTTTCAATCATAAACTATATAGGCTAACATTGCAAGAGCTTTCATTGTAGATGCAACATAGTATTTATTTCAATTTCCTTTCATGTTGCTACAATAGGATTCAACTTTTCATATATATTGCTCTCACGGGGACACAGAAATTGTTGAGTTCTGATCAGTGCATATAGGTAGCTAATTTCAAATCTGCACTGTGATGTCATACAAATCATATAAATCATTGAGAAACTGTGTTGATCTTTTTCTCCACATCTGTTGCAGTGCTCAAATATATTCTTGACAGTGCTAAAATAAAAGCTCAATCATTCATTACTTTTTTTCTTTATTATTCTTCTTGTAAACTTTTGCATACTAGCTTTACAGGAGTTTGCTGAGAGGAAGGACAATGGGAAGATGGCTGAAGGATTAAGAGGAGAGGAAAAAGCAGGAAATTAGGACTCATAATGCTCAGTTGCATGCTGCAGTATCCGTGGTAGGCATAGCTGCTGCCGTTGCGGCCATTGCAGCTTCAATAGAGTGTACATTGTAGAATCAATAGAGTGTACATAGCTGCCATAAGAAAGTGTACATAACTGCCATAAAGTTTTACACTTACCATATGAGTGGTCTCTAGCTCAGCTTGCATTGTTCAAGAAATTTTAGAAAATTCTAAGGATACTACTTTACTAATGTTTGTGAGACATGGATGTAATTTTCACTCCATGTGGATGTATAACTGTATATTATTGAATAAGTAGAGTTATATGCAAAGAAATATTATATAGATAATCTATTTTTCATACATCTCAAAGAAGAAAAAAATAATATATAATTTATATGAGTTGAGTTGAGTTTTTTTATATTTATTTTGTATGAAAACAAGTTTATTTTGCAATTAGAAAAATAAAAAAAAATTCTATTTTACCTTACTGACGAATTTACAGACGGATTTTCTGTCTGTAATCAAAACGTGGGATGATTTTCCAAAGTTTAAATTACAGACGGAAAATCTGTCGAAAAATCCGTCTGTATTTATAGACGGAAAGTTCGTCGCGTTTGGGAAATGGATAGAAAATTTACAGAGGAAAAATCCGTCGGTAACTGATAAAAATCCGTCAGTAAATAATTTCCGACGGGGCTTTTACAGAGGGACAAAATCCGTCGGTAACCAAAAATCCTTCTGTAATAAAGACCAAATCCATCTGTAAATCTGTCTGTATTAATCTATTTTCTAGTTGTGATTACAGTGCACTACTTTGATTCTAAAATATAAAGGGTATTATTTGCTAATACAGTTTGGGTTAATTGGGTAGATTTTTCTAATAAAAAGTTAGGCAATGTTTGAGTATGTGCTCTGAATAATTGGTAGTATTCACTGAAGTGAAGATTAAATTGAAGTATACAAAAGATATATAAAATTAATCAAATTGAATAAGTCCAAAGCAAGTTCCCTCTTCCAAAACAAGCTCAACCTATAGAGACCCCAAATCACAGAATAAGTTCTAATCTAACATAAACTTAATCAAATTGAAATTACTAACGTAATATTTGATTTCCATCATGAAATACAGGAGGAAGAGACGTTTGAGGACAAAAAAGATAAAAAAAATAATAAATAAATAAATAAAAATTGGACTTTGGAGAAAGACACAAAGGCAATAACTTCAAAATTTTTTGGTTAGTAGAGACAAAATTTAAGATAATTTCTGATTTTGTCCAAAAAATAAAAACAGAATTATAAAACTTTGGCAATTGAAACACATAATTAGAAGGTTGAAATTCAAACCAAATGGTGCGGTGCTGTATTGTTCAAACAGTAGAATACATTTCATGTCAAAATCATAACTAATTAATACATTTAACATTTCCTTATACAAATATTCATTATCAACAGTGCTCTTATAAAATAATTATTCTTTTACACTAACTAATGACTTTTCTTGAGCTCACATATACAACTCCTATAATCAGACAAGAAACCATCTCATTAAAGTATCAGTATAGAGAACCATGACTGAGTTGCAAGTTGTATAATCTATTCATACCTCTAATACACGCAATGCACCAAAAACAGTGTTTGCCTACAATAAATCAAAACAGAAAAAAAATATATATATATATATTAGATTACACAACTAACTCTTCATATCTTTATTTTGCAACAAACTTCTCATTTTCAATACTACCTCTTCTCTTTGCTCTGTACCCTATTTTTCTATTAATTAATATCACTTTATTGTTATTGGACCTCCAATCCTGTGACCCTTTTCGGCATAATATGGACTCAATTTTTAGTTTCCATGTAAATGGCATCAACATCGGTACACAAAGAAATTATGTCAACTTAGTATACATAATTAGAGGGTGTGGTATCAACACAACACCAGAAGAAGAATGAAGGTGAAGAAAAAGCAGTGAGGGAATCTAAGAGAACAAATGATAAAAGTATTCGAGATTAGAGTATAAAAATGAAATGATAGAGGCAGTTCAGATTTCATTCTTTAATATTTTGACATATAGTAATAGTGTTACAGTAACATGGTCATTGAATATCTTTTATCTATCAAGGCATTCACCATTTTTTACATTATAGGATAATACTTTATGAGAATCACTTAACTAAAATAAAATTTTCATGAAATAAGTCACTATAATCAATTCTACAGACAAAAAACCAGAAGAATTTGATTATAATGATCCTTCAAGATGGCAACAACACTCAAACACCACCACAATTACAAAACCTTTGCAATCTAAAGAGAAAAAGAGGCGCTCCCATATATATATTAAAGCAGTGTACAGAGGAAAACATATATAAATATCATATCATATCATATGCTATGTAAGTCAATTGAATCAAGCTTCCCTTTTCTTTCTTTCTTTAATATAAAGGCCAAGTTTATATTAACAAATTTAAAAATAGCGATATAATCCCCTTAATATATAACAGAGTAACAACTCTACTTAAAATAAATATAAACAAGTTTGAATATGCAATTGTATTAGCTTTATAGATTAATTAACACTGCTATATATATGGAGTTTACTTTTATGAACTAATTATGCACAAGTAACTGATAGAGGTCATAGCTATATTTGAATCTTAGAAGAATAGTAAAATAAAAAGATAAATCAATTCGAAAAATGTCAATTTTGTAAAAAAGAAGGATTAAGAAAATGTATTGTTACTTTACTACTTTATGGCACTTGATATAACTAAATGAAGTGGGTTTACAATTAGATCATACTTTGGATTTCTAGATTTAGGGGATGATACTTTACACTCAAACTCAACAACATAACAGTAATGATACTTGAAATAAGGGATTCCCAAATGAAACAGAAATACTAATGATAGTTGAAGTTGGCTTTGAAAAGAGTTCAGTAACAGTAACAGAAAAATATACATGAATTTTGTGAGCTCGATTGAGAGAGAGAAGACGCGTAAGAGGGAGCAGAGAAGGACCAAAGTAGGAGGAGCGACGGCAGCAACGGAGAGAAGGAGCGATGGCAGCACGGCAGCAGCGGAACGACGGCGGGGCGAGCAAGAGGAGCAACAGTGGCACAAACATGAGGAGCGACAGTGGCACAGTAGCAACAGAGCGCGACGACAGCGCGAGCAAGAGGAGCAACGGCGGAGCAACCGTGATGGAGTGACAGATGGCAGCAGAGAATGACGATTGAAAACGGTGTGAATTTCTGAGAATTGTGTTTCTTAACTTTGGAGCGGGAAGTGAACACGGATATATGTTTTTAGTGATAAAAATTGATGTCATATTTGTCAATTTTAATTTATAAAAAGAAACACCTTAAGCGTCTATTTTATACATTAAATCTACATCGTTTATTTGATTTTAGAAAGCGATATAGACCATTCAAATTTATCGACGGTAAATTGTTGTCGATATTTTAAATAATAAAATAGACGCCATATTCGTCGATTTAAAATAAAAGTATTTTTCAATCCTGGTTCATCGACAATGTGACGATAATAGAGAAAGGTTAATGCAACATAAAAAAACCAACGACCTGGCTGTCGATTTTAATATTTTATTTTAATTATCTTTTTTTAACAATATCGACAACAAACTGTCAAAAAATATCGATGACAGAGATAACTGTCAATTTTTAGTGTCGAAAAAATGCTTTTTCTTGTAGTGTTTAGCTCAGTTTGAGTAAACAACTTAATTAAGCTACTTTTGAAAAAATAGCTTAAACAATAAATGATTATATTAAAAATAGCTTATAAATAAGTTATTTTATATTTGAATTTTTAGTTCTAAAAGTACTTATTTTATAGAAATGTGATAAAAAGTAGTAGCATTATGAGAGAAGTCATTTTTTTAACTTCTCTATAAGCTCCTAAATAGCTTCTTAGAAAGCTGCAATTTGGTTTTGAAAATTGCACCAGACATTAATACTACTACTTTTCATAAGTCAAAAACTCATAAAAGTTACTTTTAAAGCTTCCCAAACGGGCCACCGTGGCTCCGAATTGACTTCAAATTTGATGTGCAATGTGGGTACGAATATACAGAATTGATTTTTTTTTTTGTTATGCGTTTAATGTGGTTAATTGCTGTTATGAAGTTGTGGAGATTGAACTTAAAGTGGAAAAGCATTAATTTTACAGAAAATTTAGTCCTCATTAGTGAATGTGTTCAACTTTGAAAACTTTATCTAATATGAATGAAGTGATGAAATAAAGGAAGAGTAGATTTTGACCAATTTCTAATCTTGCTCCACACGGTACGATGTGTGTATATTTTCTGCTTCTGTTGACAACAGTTTTAAGCTTTTCATATTGGATGTTTCCGTTTAGAGAGGTACATAGACGAATTGGAATTGGAAGTCATTAAATTTTGCTTTGATATTGGTGTGTGTTATTATTTATGAATTGGAGTTGGATGCGGCATATGTTTGAGATTTTTGTTTTAGCCTTTTTGGTGTGTGATATAGTTGTGTGTTGGTATTTATGATTGATAATGGCAAGTTTTAGTTAGTGTGATATGTGAACTGTGTCAGGCGAATGCGTTTGCAGAATATGTGTACATATGGTTAGGGTGCTGGTATATTTGAACTTGATTATGATCTCCAGAGGTCTCATACTTGATCGATGGACAAAGAGGGCTAAGCAGCTGAGTCATACCAGCGACAGAATATGTGTTGGGGAGATTCCAGACACAGCATACATGAGCATGCATGCGGTAATGTTGGCTGAATGCAAGGAATTGGTGAACTTGTCTTGCCAATTCTTTGAGGACTATTTCGACATGAAAACAAGATTGGCCAAGGAGCGCCAATCCCTGAGAACTTGTCCTACCGATTTTTTGTGACTTCATCAATACTATCTATCTCTTAATGTTCTTTTTCTATGCTACAATCAGCCAAGTGTCCCTCATCTGAGTCATTTCACTGATCAGAGGCATCCACTCCTCTTTGCACACGGCCACATTGAGGTTGAAGCAACCTACACCAGATATAGTAGAAAAAGAATTGGTAGTTTTGGGGTAATTTCTGAAGGGTGGACAAACTTTGCTAGCTTGTGCAACTTCAAGCTCAGAGATGTTGGGGTCTTTGAGGTCCTCTCAATTGAACCGGTCACAATCCTTCAGGTCCGATGCCACTAGGAAGCTGCAAGCTCACGAACATCTATCCTTTTGTAATTAATTAGACGTGCATTAGTTGAATAGAATTTTCCATTAATAATCTTATATAACATGAGGTCTTTACTTAAAAAATTATTAACTTAAGAGTAAATTCAAATTAAAAATTCAAGTCATTCGGGTAACTGCAATTTTAAAAAATACACTAATACGTATAAAGAACTACTAGACTTATAAAAAATGAAATTTATTATCTTTCACCCAAAAGAAAACTTATTGCTTGCCTTTCGTAATTATTTACAATAATTTAACAAAGACCCAGTAATATTTTACATACAATAAACCCCAAAATAATATCATTCTTGAAATCAATCTCATTTATTATTAATTTTTTTTTATGCCTTTCAAGCTTTCCCATAATTTATACATATGAAAAGGTAGAAGATGAAATTTTAGAGGATATGGGTAATGTCAT
>NC_029789.2:19178568-19179775 GCF_000816755.2 Arachis ipaensis
CTTTGGGGGTATGGGTTTGTATCAGAGTTGTGTTTGGATGGGTTGTGGATGTGGGCCATGTGGCCAAGTCCAAGTCCAAAAAAAAAAGCTCACCAATACTTTCTACCAAAAAAAAACTGATCATTAAGGAGTTGGTCCCCAGACCATGTTGTACCGATTTGCAATTAGATTCAATATTGGGTCAAATCTAACATTACTAACATGTTCAGTATGGCAGCCATCTCCACCATCCTCCATAAGGAATATTTCTGCAAAGGACCAGATTATTCTTTTCCCACTAAAGATATATCCATGGTAAAAATTAGATGAACATATTTTTGTATGCATTGTTTTAAAACAAGCTAAGGATGTTTATGTTTTCTTTGATTGCTCTGTCTTTCTGAGTTTCTTGGTGGACAATCAAAGACCACGCACGCATATCTATTAGCTCCTGAAATTATTAGATACAATATATCTTCGGAGATAGAAACATTTGGGAAAGGATGAAAAGGATAGGGGTAGGGGGAGATTGTAACTGTACAATGCTCTAATAATTAATGGCTTTCTTTTCAATAATGTTAACATATTGTTAGTATGGCATCACATATATCTAGGGCTGGAATTGAGTCAAGCCAGCTCATGAGCCAGCGCGAGCTCGACTCGTTAACAGCTCGATAAGCTAAATTCGTGAGCTGGTGAGCCAAGCTTGAGCCTGAAATTGAGCTCATAAATTAAATGAGTCGAACTTGAGCTTGGATAAGCTCAGTTCATTAGTTCGTGAGCTGGCTCGATTATATATATATATATATATATATATATATATATAACACTATTAATTATTTAATATTTATATTTATTTTTTACATATAATTCTTTTGATTTTTTTCTGTTCGTTTTACGTGGGTGGGGTGAGGGTAAGAGGTGGGGTGGTTTATTTTATTTTTAATATTTTTTATTTTTGTTTAAGGGTAAAATTGTCCAAAAAATATTATTTATGAACAAAAGGATGATTTTCTAACGTTTTGTAATGTTGAGAATGATTTTAATAATAAAAAAAGGTCGGAGACGAATTTGATTTTCACCCCAGACCTTAGGGACGAAAACAGTACTTAATCCTATCATATAATGATATAGCATTGTTATTTTAGTATTATTATTTTTACTTGTATTTAGTTTTATTCATTAAGGTTAATAAATAATATAAATATTAAACTATTTTGGGATAATA
>NC_029789.2:19179847-19186240 GCF_000816755.2 Arachis ipaensis
TTTATGATTAGTAATAAAAATATTTATATTGATGTAAATTAGTATAATAAATAATTATTTGTTATAATCTTCATTCATTTAAACTAATAAATATATTTTTGTTGTACCAGTCTAACAGGAATTTTATAGTTTGTAAACTGGATCTGCCGGAAACGTGGAATTCGATGGTAAAAGACGTCTTACGCGCAACGGAATTCTACTACGTTTCTAGAATTGGGATAATCAAAGGATTTTACCCCTTATTATTTGCTCTAGTGGAAAGGTAGAGGTCAAAGACTCACATCTTTGTATCGCCGGTAGGTGAGGTTATGGTAACACTGGAAGATGTCGCTTATATATTTGGCCTACCCATTAATAGAGAGGTTGTGAGCGGCTAGACAGATAGTAGTGGCGAATTCTTACAGAGCCAAAGCATCGTGATTTTCGGCCGCGAACCCATTGTGAGTAGTTCCTCCAAATCTTATATAAAGTTAGCATGGGTTCGCGGTATCAGAGATGCAGAGCCATTGGACACTTTGGAGTTTATTCAGAGATACGTCAGATACTAGATTTTTCTGTTTGCTAGATTCAACTCTATTCGCGGATAAGTCGACAACATATGCCCACGCGAAGTATCTACCGTTGCTCCCCGATTTTGAGCGGATCCACACTTACAGTTGAGAGTCAGCATGTCTCACGCATCTTTACAGGGTACTGTGTCATGCATCACGGTATGATACTAAGAAGATGGATGACCCTCTTAATCTTTTGTTTGTTTGGACATGGGAGCGAATGCTGTGTATTGTGCCCGTACCGAGACAGTACCTTCTAGCGGCTGACGTACCAGTTGCTCTGAGGTAATTTCTATTTTAGTTATGTATTCTATTAATGATGCATATTTGATTGACAGCACATTTTTTAATTTTTTCAATATTACGTCTTTCAGGTGGAGTCATTCCGCACAATCCATAGTGTGGTTATCGAAGACCACATCGACATTTAGGCAAGAAATAGACTACATGGACGAGGTAAATATTTTTGCTTTGTGTGTGTTAATATCCAACACTAATATTAGGGTTCTAATTTTTTAATAATATGTTGTAGTTTGTCTGGCGGCCGTACAAAGGATTGATCATACCCAACGAGCTACATGGACACCTTGAGGTGTGTGACACTGTTGCTCCGTTATTGTCATTCGAGTGTGCCAAATGACACTCTGCGAATCGAGTGATGCATCAGTTTGGGTATGCACAACCCGCACCGGAGCTAGCAAGAGTCATTCTACCAGAAGAGCATTGCATCACTCTTTGCGGAGTGCAATTTCATTACTGGAGAGTTCTACATGCAGGATGGATAGAGGAATGGCACAACCGATAATATGTTGCTCGAACAAGCACCAACACACGGAGGTTTCGAGCACCCTTCAACACTGAATTAATGCACTCAATCGTCATGTGGCCCATCGATGTCCATCGTCAAATGCCAATACCCAGTTTCTAAGTCCAATGGCATCGCACTACCGGGCATATGCCTTGCCTAGCTCTTGCAACCTCTTATAGTTGATGTTGTACTCCTCTACCGTCCTTGAATACCTATGTTGACAATAAATTTTTTCAAGTGCGGGACTTTGAATACGCTTAAGAAATTTCTACCGATGTGCCTAATACAAAACATCCACCATGTTCTTGGAGGTTGCCAATCACCTCCAGAATGATTTATTGCTGCCCGAATCAACTCATGTCGGTCTGATATTATATCCACACTGTCTTTTTTAACAAGATGCCTTCGTAAATTACTGAGAAAAAAGTGCCACACATCAGCGGTCTCTCCCTCCACGAGGACAAAAGCGATAGGCATAATGTTCTGGTTCTCATCTTGTGCAACAGCAACCAAAAGTGTACCTTTATATATTTCGTAAAGGTGTGTGCCGTCAACTTGAACTAGAGGCTTGCAATGCTTGAACGCCCTAATGCATGGATTGAAACTCCAAAATACGCAGTGAAGTATCTTGATACTGTCCACCTCCTCAATCCCATTGTACAGGGGTTGTGTTTCTATTTAGACAATTGAGTCATGCAGATTCTGAACCATGACCGAGAACCACCATAGTAAAGCTTGGTAAGAATTTTTCCAACCACAAAAAATTTTGGCTATGGACTTCTGTTTTGCCAACCAAGCCTTTCGGTAATTGATTGAACTTCCATAATTATAGATTTCACATTGATGGATGGGTCAGTCTCAACCAATGGCCTTATAGTAGGGGTGAAAATAGGTAGGGTAGGGTAGGATATGAACCCAAACATAACCCTACCTTATCCGCGGGTTGAGAAATACCCAACTCTAACCCTACCCGCACTCAACCCCTGGATATCTGATCCTACCCGCGAGTTGATAAAAAGAAACATCATTATTATAAAATCTAAAAAGCATACAAATTAAAAATTCAATTCAAAAATTCAAACAACACAAATTATCCCACAAATAACACAATTATCTCATACATAACATAACCATCAAATATTTAAGTACACATAAAAGTCTTTGCTTAAGTAAATAACACAAACATAAATAAAATTATTTAATTCCATGTCTCCATGAGAATTTCATTTATTGCAACAATACCATCACTAGTCTATGACTTCAGATACAACATCATCATCATCATCAACATTTACAGTTTGATAATAAGGTTTGTTACCTAAAAATCAAAGATAATAAATTTATTTATTAATCAATCTATATATAAATTTAACTTTACCATAAACAAATAAAAAAGTTAAATCATAAATAACCTCTTTGACGATATGCTACCCACAACCAGTTTTGGTTAAACATTCTTCCACAGTATTTTCATGAAGACTACCACTATAAGGAGCAATTACTCGTCCACTTGTGTTAAAAAAAGACTCAGAAGCAACAGTAGACACAGGGATAGCAAATATCTCTCTTGCAATCATGTATCCTTTTTCTTGGTTGGAAGCCCACATGTCGGTTGTAACTGCTACTTGACTATCATTTCCATCCAT
Source organism: Arachis ipaensis (assembly GCF_000816755.2). Lineage (NCBI taxonomy): Eukaryota > Viridiplantae > Streptophyta > Magnoliopsida > Fabales > Fabaceae > Arachis > Arachis ipaensis. The sequence goes on from NC_029789.2 coordinate 19,182,853, forward strand.
TAGCTTAGTCATGTTAAGCTTCTCCAACTCATACATTTCAAAAATGTCCTTTCTAATTGTATTTCGCCTAGGCACCTTAAAGGTTGGTGGCATTGATGCATATATTTCCTTCATTCCAACATGTTCTACAAAAGATAAAGGGTACTCATGCATAAAAATGGCCTTGGCAATATACCTTCTTGTATAAGATGGATCAAATACAAAAGTATCCGCACCACTCCTTGTATGTTTAGACAATGAATCAACAATTGCTGATTGCCTAGAGTTTGCTAATTTTATCCTTTTACAATAGTGGAGCACATGATTTTTCAAATTTGTAGTCCCATTTCTTGGATTGGCTCCAAGAACAGATTTGCAATGGTTGCATATTTCCTTCCACTCTTTTTTCTCTTGAAATCGACTAAAGCATTGTCAATAAACACTCTTTAAGCTCGATTTGTTGCTATTTTCAATCGAAGCGGATTCATCTGAAACAAAATTAGCGATTGCTTCCAGCAGGAGTTCTTGTTGTGTTCTTCTGCAACCACATCTTGTGCCACTACATCCATGTTGGTACTTGACATTTCGAAGTGAATTTCTTACAAATATATACAAACGTAACATGTTCAAATACACTTTGTACAAATATACAAATATATTAATGTAACAGAAACAGAAACAACACTTACCAATAAACTCCTCTCTCTAATTTCTTAATGTTTAAATAATTTTTTTTAGAGAAATCAAAATTTATGACAAATAATTTATATGATAATTTATCTCCGTTTATTGAGCATTTTCATGCACCATTCATTCATTCACTTTATTCATCTTCAAATAAATTTAAAAAAAAATTCTCAGCATCTGTTCTAACCCGTCCAAATAAAAATTTCCAATCACAAGATCATTTAAAATCATGCCGCCATGAACACAAATAAAAATCAAATTACATAATCAAATATCTAATTAAAATCAAATTAAATAATAATCAAGTTTTAGTTTTGAAGGCAGATAAACATACTTTCATAGTTTTAGCATAAGGAGCAGGCATTGAATGGAGGAACGAAGCATAAGGTATGGTGCAGCAGAGCCGGCGACACGACGCAGGCAAGTTGAACGGAGAAACGAAGGACGGGGGCAAGCTAGTGACGCAGGTATGGTGCAGCAGAGCCGGTGAGGAGAGTGAGGGGAGACTGCAACACCGCCGGTGACGGGAGTGGGGGTAGACGCTGTTAGAGTGCAGAGAGATTTAGATTTGAGAGTAGAGAATTAGGGTTCTTGAGGGGGTGAAATAGGGTTTGCAATATGAATGAATTGAGACCAAATAGGATTGTTAAAGTTGTATTTATATCTCATTAAATGAGAAATGAGTTTTATAAAAATAAAAATGTTAATATTACAAATTTATAAACTTGGTTTAGTGGCTATGAATTTTTTGCATATGCCAAAGGTCCTTGGTTCAACTCCATACGTAACATTTTTAAACATACACATAACACATATATACGGGGGGTGGGGGTAAGGTTTAAACATACACATAACACATATACATGGGGGTGCGGGTAAGGTTGAGGCTCAATCCGCAGCGGATCGGGTTGGGTACTAGCGGGTAGGGTCCATGCTGCCAGGCCTACCTTATAGCCTCAGCAACTGTGTCCAAGTCCAACTTGGAATGATCTTGTGAAATCGTTCCCATGGTGCACGTGGGTCTACCGTTGTATCTCTATATCTCCCAACAATCTTTTTTCTGTATCAAGCTGGCTCGGATAAACCAATTGCACCCACTCCCATATATCTTGCATTTTGCATAGAACGTTTGTGGCTCAGACTTATAAACATTATAGTCGACTCCTCTAGAGATAGTGTAACTTCTAATTGCTGTGACGACAGACTTTCTAGAACTATATTCTATTCCGATCCTGAACTCCTAGTCCTCAGGATCAGCAACATCTACACAAAACAGAAATCGTCACTCATTGATCCATCCAAAATATAAATTAAGAAAAACGTATTATTCACTCATCACATACTTATGTTTGCATATTCGGAGAATTTTGGTACATGCATGATGTCAAGATCTAAGTTACGCATAAAAAGTGAAACGTTCATCAGTTGACTAACTGCAGGTAAACCACTACATTCTCCACTGCTGCCTCACCTCCCATACCATTATCCTTGTCTTCGTCACCGGCTTCATAAGTAGCTTTGAAGTCCTTTTCGCTATCACTGTTCATTCATTCGTACACTTCAACTCTATCATCCTCTATATTTGAATCATGTTAGATCTCATCTTCTTCTACATTTTCAAACTCAACATATAGCTCAATATTTGGCTGTCGCACTTGAGTCTACCGGTGAATATGGAACATATTCTGCATACTTGTTTCGTCAATGATAGGCATAATATCAAACTGTATTAGACTACCAAAAACTATAATGGAATTCCAGTACAGAATATTGCTCACTCTCCTGAACATATCGTTCTCTATGCTTTGATAGAGACCGAGCTCTATGAATGTCATGGTACATGGAACCACAAACAAAAATAGACTCTCACACACAAAGCTCACTCCCTCATGAGTATTCCGAATAATCTCACCATTTTAATATATCACCAAATTTGCGGTACCCTCCATCACACCAGAAACACACTCAAATAACTCGCCTCTTCGCAATGAAATGGCACCGAACTTTGCCTTATATAAAGAGAGCACTCAACACGCAGATCATGTGTTGCATCACCAACGAATCAGAGTGCAACACGTGTCATCACGCCCCACGTGCTGACTCAGTACGCCCCCGTGTTGGCAGCACGCCCCACACATGTTGAAGCTGTTCTACTGACACGTCCATCAATTTGTAAATACATCAAATGCACCCATTTCTATTAAAAACACCAATAATGTTTCCATATTATAAAAAATAGCCATCCATGAATAATGTAATAATAATCCATCTTCTGTGTGATTCTTGCATTGCAAACTTGATTGGCATATGTAGTAATAAGATCACTGTAGTAAAATTGAGATAATAAAGAGCACACATTCGTACATCATTGAAACATTTACATTCGCATATATAGTCATGATTAATGTCTTACATGGCTGATTATATGCTCGTGAACCATGCATCATGTGGCCATTACATTTATAGCAGATAGATAGCAGGCAAAATCATATGTCAAACCTCTTCTATGAACCATCATCAAAGTAATAAGATAAAATTGAGATAATAAAGAGCACACATTCGTACATCATTGAAACATTTACATTCGCATATATAGTCATGATTAATGTCTTTAATGTCTTATTATATGCTCGTGAACCATGCATCATGTGGCCATTACATTTATAGCAGATAGATAGCAGGCAAAATCATATGTCAAACCTCTTCTATGAACCATCATCAA
>NC_029789.2:19190319-19192248 GCF_000816755.2 Arachis ipaensis
ACACTCTCTCTCAGTCCTGTTACCTCAAAGTTTTGCATTCTCATCCTTATAACACTTCTTTCCGGGGAAGCTACAAAAGATATAGAGATTGAATCAGCCAAGTGCGAATGCTGTGGCCTGAAAGAGGATTGCACCCAATATTATATCAACCAAGTGAAAGCCAAATTTGATGGGAAATGGCTGTGTGGATTGTGCTCAGAAGCAGTAAGAGATGAAGTGAGCAGAAGGAAAAAGCCCTCCCAGTCAGCCATGGAAGAAGCTGTGAAAGCTCACATGTCATTCTGTGGTAAGATCAAAGCCAATCCGGCAGTTTGCGTTGCCGATGGCATGAGGCAGATGCTGAGGAGAAGGTCAACTACTCCATTGCCGGTGGTAAGGTCAAGCAGCACTTCTCAAGTGGATGGTTCATGACAACAGAGGAAACAGGGCTCATAGCACACTCACTCTCTCTGCTTTGCTTGTAATAAAATTTTATAGATAGCTTCTTTTGTGTCACATTTTATCTTTGTCTTAGATAAACAAGTGTCTTGTCCATGTCGTCTTATTCTTTTGGTATCCATATTTTTCTCCACTCTCTTCGTTTTCCTTCCTTGGCAGTTGGCAGCATAGAATTAGCCATTATCTTCCAAAGGGACTAAAATCTGTTTTGCATGATGATAAAAGAATGAGTTTTAATGCTCTAGATTCAGTAGGCATAACTCCACCTACAGGCATTATAGAAACCATATCTTTGAAACCCTTCAAAGAAACGGAATCTTCTTTGAAATGGATCACATGCAAACAGGAAATTATGCATCCCTTGTTCTACTCGTGATTAAGATCTAGATGAAGATGACATTTTTGCATTAGAAGAAAGTTAACTATTCGATTTATGGTGCGGTTTTAGAGCTATTCTCAACTAAGTTATAATACTGAAATACATTTGGTCAACTTCTGACATCATCATAACTAGTCAGGCTTATGCCTTAACTCGCAATCTTCAAGCACAACTTGCCTTTGGGGTAATGATGATGATTCCAATTTCTCTTCCTTTCGATCCTAAAACAATGTGGCTAATGATCGTTTCCTTGAAGGTGGGGAATGATTAAAATTGAGATTTGTTTGACTTTGGTTTGCCTCGGATAATACTTTTTAGGTGTCATGCTGAATTATATCCTCCACTTCCATCAAATACTCCCATCTAAAAATTTTGGCATGATCAAAATATAATTTTATGCATAATCCAAGTTAGCACATGTTAATAAAGCATTTAATTTGTTCTCCTCTTTAAAATGCCCTTTAGGAATTAGGAATACTGTTGTTCAAAATTTTTAAAACTTAATATTTTACAAAGACATTCTCTACACCAAAATAGAGTGGAAGTATATCGCTGGAGCCTGGAGGCACAATGATTACATTAAAAGTTTTTAAAATATCAGTTTCTTAATTTAGCAAAATTTAGAGGGAAAAAAACAGGGGCAGCAATTAAGATAAATAATTCAAAATGATCAATAATTAAAGCATCATATTTATAAAGAATAAAAAATATTTTAACAATATTTTCTTATAAAAAATATTTTAACAATATTTTCTTATAAAAAATAAGATAACGCATTAGTGGCATTTTAAAAGAATTTTGGTCACGCTTTACGTGTTATAAGCTCATAAAAAGTAGTTATGAAATTCAAAATTTGTTTGGATATTATTAAGTTGTTAAAAAAATATTTTTTTTCGTTAACTCAAATATATGTTATTTGATTTAATTTATTGTCACGTTAATGTTTGAGCCGTTGTTTATCAAAAGTTTCTCCTTATTTTCTTTCTTGATCTTAAATATTTTGATTTTAAATTTTAAATTTTTATTTATTATTTATATTTTATTTTAATATTAAATCTAATATTTTTATTAATATTTTCTTGTAATTTTTTGTCTAATAATTATATGTCCAC
>NC_029789.2:19192484-19235987 GCF_000816755.2 Arachis ipaensis
CATTCGGGAATATTTTTTTTTTTCATATGATGCATTATTTTTACACTTTATTTTTATATAAATTATAAAATATTATTATTAACACATAACAAAGATTTGTTTTTTGGAAAAAAAAAATAGTTGTATTAGACGAGCAAATCGACTTTGATTATTGAATAAACAATATCACTTTTGTCTCTATTGTAATAAACGATTTCCTTTTTTGTGGAAAGGAACTGTATCAATAATTATTATTTTGCGTATGGATAATTCAAGACTTTAGACACAAATTCTTTGAGTAAAGTACCAATCCGATCCCTGTCCATTTCTTCGAATGACAACGCGATCCTTAACTAAAAATACGATCCATTTCGGTCCCTGACCCTGTGTTCCGTCTGCCAACGCAGTCCTTCTGTCACTTTCACGGTGAAAACTTGACAGAAATTGCTGACGTGTCAGGTTCAAAAATGGACAGGGACCTAATTGTCTCTAAATTTAAATTGGTTAGGGGTTTATTTGTCCTTATTATTCTTTAAGCAATATTTTTTAATTATTTTTTATTCATTATATTAATATTATTTTTTAATAAATTATTAAATATATGGTATAATAAGTACAAACTAATTAATAAATTATTCAAATTTAAAAATATCATTTATTATGAAACCAAATAAATAATTTTCAAATATAATTTTTAAATATATAAATAATAAACATTAAAATTCAGTTGATACATTAATAATAATAACCCTATGATATACTATTGAATAATTTATTAATTAGTTTGTACTTATTATACCATATATTTAATAATTTATTAAAAAAAGAATATTAATATAATGAATAAAAAATAATTAAAAATATTGTTTAAAAAATAATAAGGACAAATAAACTCCTAACCAATTTAAATTTAGAGACAATTAAGTCCCTGTCCATTTTTGAACCTGACACGTCAGCAATTTCCGTCGAGTTTTCGCCGTAAAATTGACAGAAAGACCACGTTGGCAGACGGGACACAAGGTCAAAGACCGAAATGGATCGTGTTTTTTGTTAAGGATTGCGTTGTCATTCGAAAAAATGGACAGAGACCGGATTGGTACTTTACTCCAAATTCTTTCTATCATTCTACAAGTGTTAAGATTATATATTATGTATTTAATTATGCATTCATTTTATCTTTAGCAGTTTTGATAGGTATTGAAACTAAAAAAAAAAAAAAGAATAAAATCATTTCTAGGTATAAAATAAAATCTATAAATCTGAATATATTACTCCTATTGAATATTCAAATTCATTTTTCTATTACTATCTTTTTTATTTTGTGATTTTATTATTTTATTCTATAAATTTAATTATATTAAATTGATAAATTTTGAAAGTTGAATTCAATTTCTATTTTTAGATTTGTTTTTAAGTTTTACAATATACCATAACAATATACCCTTCCTATATATAAATATAAGATGATATAAATATTAAGTATAGAAGATTTAGCACTGATGGTACGTAAATGTAACTCGTTGTTCAAGTAACTATTCAGCGTTCCCGGAGCTCCTTGTAAGGCTTGTCGGAGGAACCCTTAGATTTTCGAGGCATTGAATTCTCACCAACGTTTGCGTTACTCAAGCCGACATTCTCGCTTCCACTTCGTCCACCACTGCTCGCGCGGGTCCTTTCCTCTAAGGCGGAACGCTCCCCTACCGATTCATTTTTACATCCCACAGCTTCGGCAGATCGCTGTGACGGCACCATCAGCCATTGACCAGGCTCCCCGCCGAGCACCACAACCGCGAAGAACATCGTTGTCGTTCCCTGATGCTTCAAGCGCAGTGAACATCGTTGCCATCCCGATCTGTTGGTAAGAGGAACTCTGGAACTTCAACTATTTCTCATTCCAGAACTGAATAATCAAATTTTAGACTAAAACCCCAAAGTGGTCCCTGAGATTGGGCGAGCACAAAATAAAAGAGATAGTAATAGAAAAATGAATTTGAATATTCAATAGGAGTAATATATTCAGATTTATAGATTTTATTAATCTATTAAATTTCGAATCTATTCGAAATCCTCTATAAAGATTCTCTTCTCTTTGTCCAAGTTACTTCCTTTTTTGTCCAAGTTTCTTCTCTTTTTGTCTAACTCACTTCCTTTTTTCTTTGTGAGTTTCGGGAGTATCCCCATTCATAGGTCCGAGATCCACATCTATGAATTGAAAGGTCCGAATGATCATCCGCAGTTTTTTTGTCTTTCCATATCTTATTTAAAAAGAAAACTCTATCAACCGAAATGCATCAATCTGCAATATTAGTACCCGCTTTACAATCTCATTGGTTAATGATGCACGTAAGTATGATGATATTTGGCTATGCAGCTCTTTTATGTGGATCGTTATTATCTGTAGGAATCTTAGTTATTACATTTGGAGAAGTCATACAAATTTTGGGTAAAAGCAATAATTTGTATTTTTTAAATGAATCCTTTTCTTTTGTTGAGATCCAATATATGTGCAATATTAATTTTTCAAATTTTGGAAAACTTGCACCATTTTCTATTCAATGTTTATACCGTCCAAAAAGCATTTGATTGGAAGGACAAAGTCATGCTGAGTAGATACTTAGTAGACATTTATATTGTAATTTATGATATCACGATCTAATGATCCGTATAAGTAGGCTGTTACCACATCCATTAGATGCATATGTAGTTTATGATATGCAGATAAACTGATCAAATAACGCAATGTTATTGCATCCACTGCAGGGGAATATGTTTCTTCATAATCTATACCGAACCTTTGTGAAAAACCTTGTGTCACAAGTCAAGCTTTGTAGCGTATAACTTCATTTTTCTCATTTCATTTTCTCACAAATATCCATCTGTATCCAACAGGTTTTACATCTTCTGGTGTACGGACTACAGGTCCAAAGACTTCACGTTTTGCAAGTGAGTCTAACTCATCCTTTATAGCTTCTTCTCATTTTGGTCAATCATTCTTTTGTCGACATTCTTCGACTGTTCGTGCCTCAAGATCCTTACTTTCATGCATGATATTTAATACCACATTATATGCAAATATTTTATTAAAAATTGTCTTATTTCGGACCCATTTTACTCATGTAAAGACATAATTTATTGAGATCTCGTCATTTTTACAATTTTCAAGTACCTGAACGTCTTCTAGCGTCAAAATTATATCAGAATTTTGGACAACTGCAGGTGTCTTTATTATATCTTTTTTAACAAGAATAGTATTTACCTCTTTCTTTTTTCGAGAATTTTTGTCTTTGGAACCAACCGGTCTACCACGCTTCTAGCGTGAATTTGTTTCAGTGGGCACTTGTCCTACTGGGACATCAATTCGAATTGGAGCATTTTTCGCTGGTATATAAGATTTGGTTATCCTCTTTGTATCATAAAATGTATCAGGCAATTCATTTGCTATTCTTTGCAAATGTATAATCTTTTGAACTTCTAGTTCACATTGCCTAATCGAGAATCTAAATGCATCAATGATGATGCATTCCAATTAAGTTCCTTTTTAGGAAGCTTATTCTCTCCCCCTAATGTTAGAAATTTTGATTCATCCTTTTTAGGAAGCTTATTCTCTCCCCCTAATGTTAGAAATTTTGATTCATCAAAATGACAATCCGCAAATCGGGCTTTAAATACATCTCCATTTTGTATCTCAAGATACCTCACTATAGAGGGAGAATCATATCCAACATATATCCCCAATCTTCTTTGGGATCCCATTTTGGTGCGAGAAAGTGGTGCAATGGGAATATATATTGCATATCTGAATATTCTTAAATAGGAAACATTTGACTGCTAGCCAAAAGCTAATTGCATAGGAGAGAACTGATGGTAACTTATTGGCTTCAAACGAATAAGTGTTGCGGCATGTAAAATAGCATGCCCAAAGCCGAGGTTGAGAGATTTGTTCTCATAAGTAAGGGTCTAGCAATTAATTGGAGGCGTTTAATAAGTGATTCTGCTAACCCATTTTGTGTGTGAACATGAGTTACTGAATGTTTAACGCTTATTCCGTTAGCCATACAATAAGCATCAAAAGCTTGGGAAGTAAATTTATCAGCATTATCAAGACGAATTGCTTTGATTGGATTTTTTGGAAACTGTACTTTTAATCAAATAATTTGAGCAAGTAATCTCGCAAATTTCAGGTTGCGAGAAAACAATAAGCACATATGTGACCATCTCGAAGATGCGTCTATTAGGACCATAATATATCTAAAAGATCCACATGGTGGATAAATAGGTCACATATATCGCCTTGAATCCTTTCTAGGAATTCAGGAGACTCAAATCCAATCTTTACTAGTGATAACCTTAAAATTAGCTTTCCTTGAGAACATGCATCATAACAAAATTTACTAAATTTAAAAATCTTCTGATTCTTTAGTGAATGTCAATGGGAGTTTTCAATAATTCTTCGCATCATGGTTGTTTTCGGATGACCCAATTGATCATGCCAAGTTATGAATTCATTTGGGCTAGTAAACTTCTGGTTTACAGTGACATGTGATTCAATTGCACTAATTCTAGTATAATACAACCCAGATGAGAGTGAGGGTAACTTTTCTAATATGACCTTTTTATTTAAATCATGAATTGTGATACATAAGTACTCATGATTTTTCTCATTCATTGTTTCAATATAATATCCATTTCGGCGAATATCTTTGAAGTTCAATAAGTTCCTTAGAGACTTAGTAGACAATAGTACATTATTTATTATGAATTTTGTTCCTCCAGAAAACAAAATTATAGTTCTTTCGGAGCCTTCTATCACATTGCCTGAGCCAATAATAGTATTAACATATTCTTCTTTTGGTACAAGATGAGTAAAATATATATTACTTTTGAGAATAATATGCAAACTTGCACTATCCGCAAGATAAATATCTTCATTATATGTCTTTGTCATTTTCTTCAAAGACAAATAATAATAATAATAATAATAATAATAATAATAATAATAATATGAGTAGAAGTATATGCGCAGTAAAATTATCTTGTTTTTCTAAGAAATATTGTATATAGTATCATATACTAAAAATTTTATTATTATTATTTTAGAACTTGGCATATTTAGTAATTTTGAAATTCATAAATATTTTGTTAAACATTATTTATATACATCATACTTGAAATTCAGATGCATAGAAAATAAAACTTAACAATAAGTTTCTTACATTATTTATTTACATGAATACTTAACAATCCCACATATTAAACTACTCCATCATTGATCAAATGACTAATATTTCCTTCAGGATCCTCAAAAAATCAGATACATCATAATGAGTGGTGGAATTTTTAGTATCATTTGAAACAAAATTTGTCTTCTTTCTTTTGTTGTCCTTTTTTAAATATACTTGATAAAGATCGACTAAGTGCCTTGGGGTATGACAGGTATGCGATCAATGGCTCTTTCCACCACAACGGAAATATTTATCCTCGATTGATTTATTTTGCCTAGTGTTTCTTTCTTTATCCCAGTTCTGATGAGATCCTTTCTTGTGAACATAATTCTTTTTCCTTCCATAATTTTTCTTGTTACTAAAACCTTGTCATTTACCTCTTCGGGGGTAATGATTTGCCGCATTTGCTTCAAAAAAGGGGCGGCGCCAGTTGGGCGCGCTTCATATTTTTTTAAAAGCAACTCATTGTTGTGTTCCGTCAGCAACAAAAAGGCAAGAAATTAACTCATAATATTTTTTAAATCATTTTTCTCGATACTACTGCTGCAGGAGAACATTCGAGGCATGGAAGATCAAGAAAATTTTCTCTAGCATGTAATTATCAGTTATCTTTTTCCCACATAATTTCATTCATGAGGTGATTCGAAACATTACTAAATTATATTCATTTTTGGATTTAAAATCCTGTAGACGCAAGTACGTCCATTCATATTGGGCTTGAGGAAGTATCACCGTCTTTTGATGATTATACCTTTTTTCAACGTCTTTCCACATATCTGCAAGATCTTTTAATGTGAGATATTCATTTTTCAATCCTTCGTCAAGATGATGACGAAGGAAGATCATGACTTTGGTTTTATCCTTTTGGGATGCATTATTTTCAGCCTTAATGGTATCTCCAAGATCCATTGAATCAAGATGGATTTCAGCATCTAGTATCCATGATAAATAGTTGTTTCTAAATATATCAAGAGCATTAAATTCAAGATGAAAAGTTTCGACATAATGAAAATTTGTTACTTGGGTCTTCCTAATTTGATCAAAGTCTCGTGCTGAAAACGTGTTGTAAAATAAATAAGAAAGATATACTAAATATAAAATAAAAATGTATAAATAGAAGACTCTAGTATTAATATAATTAGTTTGATAAAAATTATTCATATATTTATAAGTAATAACAAAAGAAAGAGGAAAACTATTAGTAGAGAATAAAAAGAGAGAAAGGTATTTTTATTGATTATGTGTATTAAAGTTTACCAATATTATTATCTCACTATAAGTAATATATATATATTTGCCTCAATTTATACTCCTATTTATATATGTGCAATATTAACTTTTTCAAATTTTGAAAAACTTGCACCGTCTTCTATTCAATGTTTATACCGCCCAAAAAGCATTTGATTGGAGGGACAAAGTTATGCTGAGTAGATACTTAATAGACATTCATATTGTAACAAAACATACATAATGTGTATATTGTTTGTTATTTTAAAAAATCAAATTATTTTTTAAGACTAATTAATTAATCTGGAATCAAAATTTTTTTTTTTTGTGACTTAAAAGAAAATAAACAACAACTAAGAAAGAAAATATAAACAAGAAACTGCTTAAGAAAGACAGTTTCGCTGAATACTACTCTCAAACTCCTTCGAAGGCAACGGAAGCTCCACTTGGGGAAAAAGGGTCCTCATTGCAGTCTTTGCCATGATGTCTGCTACTGTATTTGCATCTCTCAAGATCAACCGAAGATTAGCATGCCATTTCCAAGACATGATATCTCAGATTTTTAATACCAAAGGATCAATAAACCCAGAGCAATCCTGTAGATTATTGATAATAGTAAAAACCTCCACACAGTCTGTCTCACATATAATGTCTCTTTGTCCCGAGTCCCATGCTAAAAGAAAGTCTCTCCGAATAGCAAACAACTCTCCTTGCAAAATGCTACGACTCTCAATTGTTCCCAGACAGCCTCGTTGCCATCTTCCCTTCCAATCTCTGCTAACACAAGTAAAACCAACTCGAGCACCATTACCAAGATAGCTAGCATCACAATTAATCTTAAAGGTACCCACTGAGGGGGGAATCCAAGAACCACTAATGGTAGAGGGGATAGACAGTCGTTGCAACTCAAAAATATTTCGGAGCTCCTTTTCCAAGGACAAAGCCATACCAATTACCTTGTCTGTGGTCCAATGCTCGTGAGGATAAAAGATCTCGTTATTCCTCGAACGCCAAATCCACCAGAGACCAGAAAAGAATCTAAAGGGGTGCTGTTTGCTGTTATGTAAGAACCAACTCATCAAATCCACTGGTTGATCGGAGATCCCTAAAGCTTGCCAAACTAGTTGGGCTTTTGGACAATACCGAATACAATGTAAAATCGATTCCTGACCTGAGAAACATCGTTGACAGCTATCCGTGTGCGAAATGCCACTCATAAAATGAAATGCAGCAGTAGGAAGAGCCTCCCGAAGACATAGCCAGGCAAAAAATTTGTGCTTTTCTAGAACATGTTGACGCCAAAGTCAAAGCCAATTACCCATATCCTCCCAACTAAACATCTTCTTACTGAGCCACAAATAACCACTACGAGCATCATAAATCTTTGAAGCCGCACCAGTCCAACACCAATCGACCTCTGAACCAGCTTGAACATCCGGATTGTAAGAGTTAATGTTGCTCTACAGAGACTGATTCAGAGGAGAATAGATATTCTCAAGGTTCCACTGTCCAGATGACCAAAGGTCCAAGATCCTGAGATCCGAATCAGAAATGTGAACATAATCCATCTCCTGATACAGTCGCCCCTCTCTTCTCCATTTAGAAAACTAAAAGTTTTGTTCCAAATCCCCAATGCACCAAATAAAATCTTCCTTCAGGATATCCCAGACTCGACATATACTCTTCCAAACATAAGATCCCCTTCCTCGAGACCGACTGAAATAATCATCCTGAGAAGAATGGTATTTCTCCGTCAACAGTTGAACTCATAGCTTGTTCAGATGGAGAAAAAGTTGCCAAACTAGCTTTCCAAGAATAGAAATATTAGCACAAAAAGGGTTTCTAATTCCCAGACCTCCAAACTTCTTAGGGGTGACCAGCACTTTCTAGTTAACTAGATTCAGGCCTCTACTATCAGCTTGACCCTTCCATAGAAAGTTTCGCATCATGGATTCTATCTTATTAGTTACCTCTTTAGGGAAGAGAGATACTTGCATGCGGTAAGTAGGAATCGCAGTCACTACCGAGTTGAGCAAACAGAGTCTTTCTGCCTTATTAAGCAATCTCCCTTTCCAGCTGGCTAGCCTTCCCCAAATTTTATCCAGAACATCGTTGAAAGTTGCACGTGTCACCCTAGAGTGATTAAGGTTCACCCCTAAATACTTGCCCAAGTTCTGGACGAATCTGATGGAGGACACTCCCGTGAAAATCTCTTTTCTTGTCGCTGAAACATCCCTGGAGCATAGCGCTTTAGATTTCTCCACATTAACCTTCATCCCAGAGGCTCTGCAGAAATTTTCCAAAGCTACCATTACAGTTTGAACTTGCCGTTTTTCGGCTTTACAGAAAAGAAGCAAATCATCGGCAAACATCAAATGAGAAATTCTTGGACCCCCTCTAGAAACCGCAACCGGCTTCCACAAGCCCTTATCAACTTGCTGATTAATAGAATAGGACAATCTCTCCATACACAACACAAACATATACGGTGATATAGGATCTCCTTGCCTAAGACCCCTGCTCGGAGTGAAGCTATTTAATCTATCCCCATTCCAGAGGATAGACAGTGAGGAAGCAGTGACACAACGCATAATCAGATTGACTGTCGGAGGAGGAAAGCCAAAACTCACAAGGGTTTGTTTCAGAAATTCCCAATCCACTCTATCGTATGCTTTCTCCAGATCAATCTTAAAGGCCAGGGTGCCTTTCTTTGACTTTGTCTTCTTCATAAAATGGAGAACCTCTTGTGCTACAATGATGTTGTCTGGAGTTCCTCTCCCCGGGATAAACTCTCCTTGAAGGGGCCCAACAATCTCTTTGAGATGGGGACGAAGTCTATTGACCAGGATGGACCTTCGTTATAACTTTGTAAACCACATTACAGAGACTAATAGGTCGAAAATCCTTCATGGAAACCGGGTTTTCTACCTTCGGAATAAGAACCACAAGAGTTTCCATCATCCTTGGATCCATATCCAAACCAGAGAACGCATGACGAACTATAGTCCAAACATCAAAACCAACAATCTCCTTCTTTAAAGAAGAAAGCTTGAAACCCATCAAGGACCGACGCCTTAAAAGAATGCAGACTGAAAACAGTCGACTTAACTTCTTCCAGGGTAACTGGCACTGTGAGGCTACAACAGGCTTCATCATTCAGGGAAGGCAGCGGCACATCACTGATGCGTGAGCATCTTTCCTATCTTTTCCTAGTGAATTTGCATCTAAATTGTTGAGTTTAATAAAGAATTAGTTATCTTTTAGCTAATATGGATGCTACTTTGAGTTTTGTACAATTCTATTTATTTTAGGTAGCATTCAGCTGGATTTAATGGAGTTTCTGCAGAAGAAGAGACGAAGGCGAATGATGCTGTCAATCCTGACCTCTCTGCACTCAAACCTGAATAACTCGAGCTACAAAGGTCCAATGGACGTGATTTCAGTGTCGTTGAAAAGCTAACTTCCAGAGCTTTCCAACGATATATAATAGTTCATACTTCTTCTCCGAACTCGCTGTCAAGGCTGCGCCTAACTTGAGATTTCTCAAGTTAGGCTTGGAAAGATCTGTAAGTTAGCTTTCCAATGCCACTGGAATCATGTACATTGGACCTCTGTAGCTCGAGTTATTCAGGTTTGAGTGCAGAGAGGTCAGGATTGACAGCATCATTCGCCTTCATCTCTTCTTTTGCAGAAACTCCATCAAATCCAGCTGAATGCTACCTAAAATAAACAGAATTGCACAAGACTCAAAGTAGCATCCATATTGGCTAAAAGATAATTAATTCTTTATTAAAATCAACAATTTAGATGCAAATTCACTAGAAAAATATAGAAAAGATGTTCACGCATCACAACACCAAACTTGAACTGTTGCTTGTCCTCAAGCAACCAGAACTAATATAAGTTTGGGATGTGAATTTGCATGAGAATGAGAGTTCAATTAAGTTCATGTCTCTTCTTATAGTGGGGTTTACAACTGCAATCCTGAATAGTTTTGGTATCTCACTTTATCCTTTGAAGTTCAGAATGATTGGCATCCATAGGAACTCAGAATTCAGATAGTGTTATTGATTCTCCTATTTCAGTATGTTGATTCTTGAACACAGCTACTTTATGAGTCTTGGCCGTGACCCTAGGCATTTTGTTTTCCAGTATTACCACCGGATACATAAATGCCACAGACACATAATTGGGTGAACCTTTTTCAGATTGTGACTCAGCTTTGCTAGAGTCCCCAGTTAGAGGTGCCCAGAGTTCTTAAGCACACTCGTTTTGCTTTGGACCACGACTTTAACCGCTCAGTCTCAAGCTTTTCACTTGACACCTTCACGCCACAAACACATGGTTAAGGACAGCTTGATTTAGCCGCTAGGCCAGGATTTTATTCCTTTGGGCCCTCCTATCCATTAATGCTCAAAGTCTTGGATCCTTTTTACCATTTGCCTTTTAGTTTAAAAGATTATTGGTTTTTTCTGCTTGCCTTTTTTTTTTCTTTTTTAATTTTTTTCTCGCAAGCTTTGTGTTTTTCACTGCTTTTTCTTGCTTCAAGAATCAATTTTATGATTTTTCAGATTATCAATAACATTTCTCTTTTTTTCATCATTCTTTCAAAAGCCAACAATTTTAACATTCATAAACTTCAATATAAAAAATATGCACTATTCAAGCATTCATTCAGAAAACAAAAAATATTGCCACCACATCTAAGTAAATGAGACTACTCTTAAAATTAAACTCAAATTCTCATGCACTACATCTGTTCTTCTTTCTTTTTGATTTCAAGCTCAGTGGGCAATACATGAGACATCTTTCAGAATTAAAGCACTTAACAGAAAATTAAACTAGAACCTATGAATCTACTAATAAAGGATCATGCAATAAACCAAACAAAGTAGCAGGAAGCCAAAACATAACATAGTAAAAATGGGAAGGAATAAAAAATGAAAAGAACTCAACCACCTTAGTTATCCTAACGGTTGTTTTATTCTTCAGGTTGTGTTCCTCCGTGAAGATGATTCGCCTCCCTTTGGTGCCATTAAAAATAAACAGAAAATCCTTAAGCGAAGCGTCAATCACCAAGACAACCTAAGTCTACATCCTCCGACTGGCAGAATAGGCGTTTATAAAAGGATTCAGCTTCCCTTCTAAGGACCTCCGGGTCCGTTTCCCACACCCCATCTTGAAGAAAGAGACCATGAATCTTATTATGCTTTCTCCGCACAAGAGTCTGGACATGAAAGAACTTGGTATTTCTATCCCCAAATTTTACCTACTGCTCTCTGGATTTCTGAAACTATAGAAGTTCCTCTTGCACAAGCGTGTTATTAAATTCCTCAATCAGTTGTTGTTCTTTTTGCTGCATAGACAAATCTTCCATTACTTCTAGTCGCTTCTAAAGGAAATTAATCTGTCTCTCCAATTCGCATTTTCTAACGAAAATGTTACCGAACACTTTAGAATTAAACTCCAAAGAGTTTTTCTGCACTTCTAAAAGCTTGCCATGCATCTCTCTGTAGCCAACCTGCCATGACTGGTTCACAATATCTCTGTAACCCGGATGAGTTGCCCAAGCCGCAATAAACCGAAAATGTCTATTCTTTTTCGGTTGGGGACAACCTGTACAGCGCACTAGGATAGGACAATGATCAGATTGAAGTCTATTTAAAATTTCTACGTAAGTCTCTGGAAAGAGAGATAACCATCCACTGTTGATACAAACCCGGTCAAGTTTTTTTGCCACCTCAACACCATTTTTAACCCTTCTGTACCAAAAAAACCGTCTTCCAATAATTTTCAAGTCAAACAGATCACTATCTCCTAGAAAGGCAACAAGCTGATCTGTATGCGCGACTTGAGAAGAGGCAACCCTTAAATTCATGAGAGAATAGAACTTCATTAAAATCGCCAAAAATAAATCTGGAATCAAAATTTCTAGATACTTAACATCACTCGTCGCTGGCTCTGCCTCTCTCCCTCTCCGCCGTAATTGAAGCCTCGCTCTGTGATCTAGCACTCTCTCAACCCCCACTCTCCCAAACCCTCACTCATCGCTGCCTCTCCATCTCTCAACCCCTCACTGCCGCATCCCTCACCTCAATCGCGTTTAGCTCCCTCCCTGGAAAAAAAGGTTAAGCTCTTTTCACGGTTTTTTAATTGTTTCAGCATTTTTTTATATTAATAATAACTGTGTGGTTTTCTTTTGTTCAAATTCATGCGTGGTTTCACGATTTCATTGTTTTTTAGGGTTCAATTGTTAGTAGATAGTAGTTGTCTGTTGTTAACGTGTTATGGATTGGTGAGATTAGTACATTTTAGTGGGTCGGTTGAATTAGATTGTGGATGGGGCTTTGCTTCGGGTTGAATTTTTTGTGTTGTGTTTTTTTTTTTCGTTTTTTTCGTTTGTTTCGTCTTTTTTTTTTCTAAGTTAAATGCTGTGAATTTTGTTATTTGTTGAAAACTGCGTTTCCTGCTCTTGATTGTATATTGTGTGTCATTGGCATTAGTGGAGCATGGATACAAATACAATAGCTGTGAAGTTATTAAAATGTTTACAAGGATTGCTTTTAGAAATTGCTGATAGATTGCTTTTACAATATGTCAACGGGATAATGAGTGATGTCTTTTAGAATTTTGGTGTGATGGTTTTGTTGAATCATGTCATTTTAATGCCATGATCACTGCAAGGCTTGTGCATCTAGAATTTATGATGATCTGGTTGTTGATTACCTTATACTTTTTGTCCCTACAAATGCTATTAACTTATGACATATGTTGATGATATTTGGTATCTTGATTCTTGAATGAACTGATGGATAAATGTTAAAGTTACAATTGTAATTATATTGAGCACATGAACTTTAATTTTTGAATAGCTTCTATTGCAATGTTGGTTAGTAACTTGTACTGAAGTTTACTTTTGAATTTCTGAATTTTGATTTCCAAGTGTGTGCTGTACATACCTTGGACATTCTTTTGGAATATTGCAGTTTAGAACTGGATGAAGTTGAATACCTATAGTTTCTGTTTGGTAAAACTGGATGAAATTTAACACCTATAGTTTTTGTTTGGTTTGTGAAATTTTTCTGTGTTTTCATTTTCATAGATCTCTAATTTCAAAATTATGTGAAAGAAAAAGTAAAAATAAAATACATGAAAATTCTAAGATAAGATTGAAATTGAAAACACAAGCCATGCTTTTGATAAGCATAGATCACAGACTCACAGTAAAGCTTATTTTATTTCAGCTTTTGATAAGCATACATCATTCTACCCATAATATAAACTAACAATGATTTTATTTCATCTTTTGATAGTTCTTTGTTTACTTACAGCTCAGAACAAGTATAAGGCAAGGGATACACGAGACTGGTACTAGATTAGTAGATTTGGTGATCTTGCGGTTCCTCCAAATCATCCTGCTAGGTAAGATTTTATTGTTATTTTTGTTTTAATGGAGATTTTTTGAACTCAAAGTTTGCTATTCTATCTAGATGAAGTTTGTTGAACCCAAAAAGTTTGCTATTCATGCTAAGTCAAAGGATACCCAAAAAATTTCTTTGTTGTTGATTTTGTGTCTAATGTGAGTGTCTCTGGAAATTTGGTAATTGTTTAAACGGAATTGCATTCACTTATTTTGATAGTTCTTTGTTCGCTGCTGCCACCACACCTCTCATTCTGCTGCTGTGGTACTGCTCCGCTGCTACTCTGCCTAGCCATCTGCTGCATTCACTTATTTTCTCAGCAGGTTAATTACTCATCAGCTGCTTATTTTTATTTTTGTCCTTGTTTAGATTGAGCCTTGTACGTAAATTAAAGGAAATAATGTTACATCAAATATTATTGTGCTTGCTGGCTTAAAATATTCTGACAATACAAAATGTTCTTTTTTAACTTCTCTTTAACAAGTTGATCAAACCACTAATTATTTTTTTCTAAAAATTTAGATCACAAAATTGTTACTAATTTTTTATTTTTCTTTAATATCAGCTTATTGACAGTTCTCTGTTCACTTTCGCACCAGCTGATCCTCTTTGATTCTGCTGCTTTGCTGCTGAGACGCTGCTCTGCTGCTATACTTAGCCATTTGCCTAGAGTTATCAACCAATCTGTGGCTAATGCCGGACCCCTTAGTAGATCTCGAACAGGCTCTTCGCCTCAAAAGGGTACCTGTTTCTCTGTATCCCGTTTTGGCTTTGGTTGTGAAAAATGTAGTTAAATTAGGTTTTTTCTCTTAATTAGATCGCAGGGGGTATTCAGAATTCTTTGTTGTTGATGACATCTGCATTAATGCCTTGTTTCCACTAGGAAAAATTGACAGCTGAGGAGGCAAATTTTCTTGTATCATATAGATACAAAGCTCTGAATGAATTTGCTACTGCATTTGCTGGGGGTGCTGCTACCTGGGCAGGTCAGTCACACATGGGAATTTCTTCTTTCTCGAAGATGCATTCTTCCTCACTTTGTCTATTCCTTTATTGCAGCAACTTGGAAGCTCTGGAAACCATTTCGAGTCTACCTTTCAGCAGGTACAAGAAACCATCTCGTTGTAATTTTATCTAATAAGGCCTTTGTACCTTCTGCTTGTTTCATGTCTTGTAATCTTTGCAGGAGCAGGAGCTTTCTCAGGGATGTGGATGTTTTGGAGATCCTGGTATTCTTCTATAGATCAGATTCTTTCCATGGATGGCAGTATATTACAGAAGGAGTTAGCAAATATGTTGGTCTTCTCATCTCATTTAATGAACTATTTTTGTTTCTGCTATAAGCTTCTATTTGTATTACATTCTCTGGTATTCCTTAGTTGACATTATTGTTTTACATTCCTATTCTGTAGAGAAAAGGCATCCTGTGCGTTTTCCCATTCGTAAGTTGTGTTTGTTGCTTAATGACAGATTGCTAACAAAGTACCCGACTGATACTTATCCACTTCTAAAGCCAATTATGTCAAAGCACTTCTATGTAGAGAGGATTTTTGATGATTCAACCCCCAATACAGCCAAGTTAAGATGGCGATACCGGAATTTCTATAGTGATAATGCAGTCCATGGTCACAGGGCACACGATAATGATTCTAATGCTAAAACCGAAGGCAACTCTCCCAATGGTTCACATAATGATTCACGAGGAGATTCCAAAACTGTCAATGGCAGCAAAAGTCCAAATCTTGAGGCAAGATGTATTGTAAGTATTACTAGACTTCCTTGCCCCAGTTCTCGAATTAAATACTAGAGATACAACTTAACACTAAAGATTAAGGCCAAGGGTTGAATAATAAAGATGATGCCATAGCTTTGGAATGGTGGTCTTTACCATCAAATGTGCATCATATCCCTAAGCATAGTAATAAATATGTTGGTGAGGCCGAAATCGCTTTAACTCTGCTTCAAAAAGCTCGAGAAAGAAGCCAATGGAGACCAACTTCCTTTTTGCATTAGTAATGTGGTCCATGGAAAAACCTTTGAGCTTTTGTAATCTTTCAAACTTGATTAGTGCCTATTGCAAATATAGAGTTCAGAAATTAGTGTAAACAATAGTTGCTATATCAACGTATCATCTAGGCAATTATCAAAACTAGATTAGGATGAACCTTTTGGGTTTAAGATTAATTATTATTTTCACATATTGCAGGCAAAAGCTGTTCTTGATACCATGACAGAGCTAGACCCTCTTGATAGTCTTTTTGATGATGGTTCGCCCCAGGAGGAGATTCACCATCCCAACTCCCCCGACAAACCATCAGGAACACATAATCGAAGCCACAGAAGATCTCGCCGTAGGCGTCGTATGCGTAATCATGAAGACCTTTCAAAGATGGATTGATCGATATTTTCCTTTGCCTCTAGAATATTGCGTAGGGCTAAAGACAACAAAGATGGATTGTCTCTTTCATGGAACTAAGCCTCTAATTTTGCTGGTTCTTGTCACCTTTGGGACATAACTGTTTTCTATATAAAAATAAAATTTAACTCTTCATAACTGTTTCCTATATAAAAATAAAATTTAAGTCTTCAATATTGTGTCTGAGGAGACTTGATAACAAATTATCAGAGTTTGAGCATATTAATACTTATTGTTTTCTATGATACTACATAATCATGTAATAAATAAGGTGGATATTTCAATAAAATTTTTATAATTGTCTTTATATGAAAATACTTTCTTTGGACTATTGGATAATGAATTGTAGAATTTGATTTTGACGTATTATATAAGCGTCATTTTTATTTAAAAATGTTATTTTTTTTAAATCTTTAATTTTTCATATAAGTCACGGTTTAAAGTGTATCTTTAATTTTTCATATAAGTCACGTTTTAAAGTGTAGTTAAACAAATATATTTATGAGAAGATGTTTTGGACATCTTTATTGGAGTAGGTGTTAATAAATTATCATAATATTTTTTTTTAAAACTAAAGATAAAGAAATTCGAATCTGCAACTTTTAAGTGAGTATGAGAAGATTATGTTATTTGAGCTATAGCTCGTATTCAAATTATCAGAATGTTACTAAAATTAAAGATACACTTTTTATATGTTAAAAATAAATCCTCAGAATTTGTATGATGTTAATATAATCTGCTTACTCATATGAGCAACAATTTATATGGTATATATACAGATAAATTCTATAAGTTTTAACTAGATTTTTGTTTCGTATAATAGTATGTTATAATATATTTGTACTAGATATAAGTTTAATGTCCTCAACAGATTTAATTGAATTTTAAATAAATTTGGTAAAATATAGTTTCATTATCATTATATGTAAAAAGACATTGTTGGTGTTGGTAAAGAGAGTGTTACACGGACACCAGAGTTAGGCTGGATATGACACGGAAGGTAGTAAATTCTGTCCATTTCCCATTGATGAAGGGATGCCCTACAATCAGTGTGCCACACTAAGCGAAAATGAAAGATAAAATTACCTTCTTAATAATCTTTTGGAGGAAGGATCATGACACCTTCCCCCTCTGTCTTCATCTTATTGAATTTGCATGGGTTAAGAAGTAAAAAACCATCGTTTTCACTTTTAAACATCACTTGAACATAACTAGTGCAGGGGGTTCGACGCATGCATGAACTAATCTCATCATAAATATTAAATAATCATTCATGCATTGTTCGTCCTCATAAATCATGATTAATTTTTATTACTTGTTTGTGTAATCTATTTCTTCTACCATATAAATATGTAATGGTTGATATAGACAAGTTGGGTTTTATTCTACTGAGTAATTATTTATCACTTCAACAAAAACGTATTTTTCTATTTTAATTTCTAAAAACATAAATCGAAAAGAATGTCTCACCACTAGTGCATTTCATGGCCTGTATTGTTTTAAATTTAATTGGCTATGAATTTGCTTTTTCTCCTTAATTAATTTATTTTTATTTTTCAGTATTTATAGATACGTGGCCCCATTATTTAACACTAGACAAGAAAATGAAAACCAACATTTTAAATTTTTAATAATAGAAAAAAGATGAACCAAAACAGAAACAAAAATCTAAAATTAAATGACGAAAAAAATTAACTAGAACAAAAAGAAGGCATCATCTTTGTGTGTGTGAATCCGAACCCACTATATAACAGGAGAAAGAAAAGAAGAGAACTAGAAATAACAGAAAAGCATGGGAGTAAATAAGAACAAGTAGAAGGGCAATATGGAAAATGGTGGGAATGTTTATCTTATTCTTGGCAGCAAAAACACAAAATAAAGCAGAGATTCTCCATATCTACATACAAACAAATAAAAAAGGTAAATAAGAAGCAGCTTCTTCTTCATCAGACGAATACGATGACAAGGAAACGCAGCATCAGCATCCAATACGAAATCATGAACACGAACCCTCTCTCGGAAGCGGAGTTGCTCCTCGCTCTCACCCCCTCCGATTCCAAGAAGCTCAGGAGGCTCCCTCACGTGTTCAGCAAGGTGCTCCAGCTCCCACTCTGCTCCGATGCTGACGTGTCCGTTGAGGAATGGCCACACTGCTTCCGATTCGTGGCCGACGCACCGGCAGGCATCGCTACTGTTGAAGCTTCCACCTTCCGCCTGCACCCTGGGATTACCAAGCTTGTCGTCAGGGATTCTCAAACTGATTTCACGGAATTGTCCTTTGATGAGTTCGACCTCCACCTTGACGTGTGGCGGTTCCGACTACCAGAATCCACGTGTCCGGAGATGGCCACTGCTATCTTGCTTGATGGACAGCTCATCGTTACGGTGCCCAAACATCAACGTGGTGTTGATGACAATAGAGCCATGGTGGATGCTGGAACATTTGTGCTTGTAAACTGATTATTGGTACTTATTAGTTCGCTTTTTGTTGCTTTAAGACTCGACAACTGTTGTTGTTGTTGTTTTTTTTTTTTTTTTTTTTTTTTTTTTTCATTTTCGCATGCTGGAAAAATAAGAACCATATCTTTCTCCATTACTTTTTCTTATGTGATGTTTATTAGTTAACGATTGTGATTTTATGGAGATGGCTGGTACGTGAGAATTATGTGGTTTCATATTTTTATTGAAATTAGCATCTGCCTACACCTATTTGTTAGTTGCTGTGATTATCACATTAGCATTACTCCTTTGGAATTGTGCTGAAGCTAAAAGAACCCAATGTTCATTGGGAATAGCAATAAACATCGAATATGCTATAAAGACTCTCATAAAGACTCTAAAATCAGCCACTAAAATGGTGAATTCTACTATATTTTCTCTAAAATAAAGTGTAAATTATCTTTTGTGATATATACAGTGATAATTGATAATTATCTTTCTACCAGAATTTTAAGAAGATTCACGTTATCTTTTCTTTTCTTTTTCAATTGACACTGTTATTAAATTTCAAGAGAAAGAATAATTTATCAATAATTACTGTATATGTCACAAAGAATAATTTATCCTTTATTTTAGAGAGGATATAGTAGAATTCACCTTATAAAATAAATATTGAAATATAAATTCATATTGAAAATAAATTACTATATATATATTTATATATTAATATATAAATATATTAGTGACTAATTTTAGTATACGAATAACATTTTTTTATTAAACTATGAGAAATGCTAAGAGGGTCATCAGAATTCATTAGCCATCAGTTAGTCATCAATGTTTAAAAGTATGAGATAAAATATATTGTTAGAGTACTAGATTAAAAAAACTAAGTCAATGAGTTATAGCTCAAATGACATAGTCTCCCCATACTCAATTAAAAGGTTGCGGGTTCGAATCTCCTATGGTAAAAAAAAATTAAAAAACTAGATTAAAAGAATTAAGTTAATAACTAAATAAAGGCCTAAAACAATCAATTCAAGATATTAGTTATTGTTTTGATGAAAAAAAAAAAACATAAGGTATTGCTTGTGAAAATTTGTTTCCCGCAATACTAGAGTATGTGATCTTTTAATCTTAGGCTTCAACAATCTTCACAGAAAATAACATTGCTACATTATGGAGGAAAAGAGTATAACATTGCTATTTTATTTCAACAACACTTGAATTACAGATCTAATCTAACAAAGCATCCAAATGCCACCTGATTTTGCTCGGGAAAGTTAACCAGATTGGTGGCTCAATAAAATGAAGACTAATGGAAAAATTCAAATTAGAGAATTTACAAGTTTAATCTGTAATTTCTACATCAAAGTGTTCCTTTAAAATATCTTTGGATGTCTTACCAAAACCATTAGCTATCTTCTTCATAACTTTAAATTTGGCCACTTCCTCCCCAATTTGCTCCTTTCTTTTTCTGACAGTATGGGACAAGAGATACGAATTAGATGAATTCTTACATTCCAATTGAGACTTTTCGAGGTCTAATTGCTGATATAAATTTTGTAAATAAGTCTTGTGTGATTGGAGTCTCTCTTCTGCTAATTTGTACTCAAACTCTTGAGACTTTTTGAGAGCATAGAGAACTTGATCAACTTCCGCCTCAAATTTTAAAGACTGAGGTAGACAATCATAGGATTCCTCCCCTGTTGTAACATTTGATGGGCTTCCATGAACAGTAGCTTCCATTACATCACTGTCATGATCTGATAAGCCTGTTTATAGATTACCAAAAGAAAACATAGATGACACAACTACTGCTACGGTGGCAGGGAAAAGAAGCTGCCAGCCAGTGCTTTGACAATGAATTAATGGGAAACGATTCTTACCGGTAGAATAAGCAGTAAGAGAGTCATCAGGCATCCACGTATCTTCACGATTAGTCCCACACTTGAGCTGATGCAACTATTCAATTGGTCATGAGCTTTTACAAAGTGTTAAAGGATGACAAGGAAGATAATTAGTATCTCTTTCACCAAAGAGTCATTACCTTTGAGATGGCTAATTCAATATGTCTTAGCAATTCCTTTGCATCGGCCCTTTGTGAACCACGCAAGATACAAGCACCAAGATTCAAAATCTTTCTCTGAATTTCATCGTCCGAATCAATGGTGTCACACGTTTGGAGAAGCTTATTGACATAAGAAATTAGATCAGTCCTCACATCACACCTTCGGCAATGGTACTCTGCATCTAACCCAATACTTCTTCCAACAGTGCCAGCCAAGCGTGCTCGAAGAGCACATTCCATGTGAGCAACATGACCACAGACAGCCTCGTCGTTCTTTGCTTGGCACTTGATGAAACTATATCCACCATAAGCCGAACTAACCATTTTGCTACAAAGAATGCAGCAACAATCACGGCAAAAACCAGGTTCAGAACAGCAAATATCGCACGACATGGCTGGCGAATATTTTTCTACTTCTTCCAATATTAGGCTAGCACACTTCTTATTCCCAGCCTTACATCTAACAGCTTCAGTATCAGAATCTGACTGTTCAGCTGGGATCTGCTTAAGAGGCACAGCAGCTATAGGCAACATATTGCCTACAATGTAGAACATCAGGAGAAAAACATAGTAATTCACAGTATAAACTTTTTAACTGGCGCCAGTGCCAAAGGTAAGAAATAGAAAAGAAAAAAGAAAAGCATCATTTCATAACTAAGAGGAAATGGAATCCAATAGATTTTGTATAATTCTGGGGATTACCAATCAGTTTATCACACACAATGTTCCAATGATGTAGCAAAAATAGAACACCATTCATCACATGAAAAAGATAATCCACCTAATAAGGATGAAGAAATCCATCTTTGTTATTTAGTTTTTGCAATCTTACATCCTTTCTTCGTTCAAATTAAGAATCATCAGTTAAATGTGAGGAAGATAATTCAGCAAAGATCTGAATCCCGTTCACCTTTACACATACATGTTAATATTGCAGAATCACAAAACTTGATCCACTAGAGTCTTCGTGCATGAACTCAATAAAATGCAAAGCAATATATAAAAAACGAGAAAAAGTGAGCAGGAGAAAGGAAGAAGAGACCGTTTGTTGAAGGATAAGGAACGGCAGGGATTCTCCAGGTGAAGGAAGAGAAGAAGGCACCGAGATCAGCTTCGGGGAAATTAGCTTTGAGGTATCGCTCAACGGCAAGCTTGCTGGCGAAGATGTGCTGCTTGCGGGCGGATCCTGAATGGTTGTTGAGACGTTCCGGCAAATACAGGTAGCGATCCTGAAAGTATCCGGCGGGCGTGATCCTCCTCCCGGTCCTCCATCCCCAGTTGTCCCCTTTCTGCGGCCAGTTCTCTGGCGCATATGGCGCGCCTTCACCGGATTCTTCTGGCGCCACCGGCCGATTGTTGAAAGAACCATTCTCTGCTTTTCCATTCTCATTCATCTTACCCTCTTTCTTGCTCGTTAGGGTTTATGGTTTCAGTCAGCTGAGAATTCTATTAAAGGAATATGATTCAGTAAACGGATAAAGTTAGTAATTTGGAGTATTAATTAATAAAAGCGTTTGTTACTTGTTAGTTGAGAATGAGATGAGTGAGAGTGCAAAGTACAAAATTAAAATAGGGTTTTCTTTCCAAATCTTAACAGTAACATACGGAAAATGGTGCTGCCAAGGTCAAAACTCGAAACTAATTGCAAAACTCATGGCAAACAAAAGCAGTAAGTGTGTTTGGAAACTTTTTAATGGGATGAAGTTGAATTAAATTCCTGAAAGAATCTTAAATTTGGAATAAAAAGAATTAAATGAAAAAAAATAGTTGAAGTATATGTAATATTTATTACTATGTTATCCTTGATGTAGATTAGATTTGCAAATAAGACATATTTTGGTTTGATTTATTTTTTGACTTGAAAATGAGAATTAAAATTCTCAAAAGAGTTTAAATTGTAAAATTGATGTATTTTTGTGTTTTAAAGCAAGAAAAAAAATTTAATTCTAATGAGGGTTCTAATTCTAATTCTCAAGAAAATTGGACAAAGTGGATTTGAGTTTTTTAATTGAAAAAAAGGAGTATTTTATTTTATATCTTTTAACTAATAATCTAAATACAAAAAATATGAACATATTAGTGCTATTTTTTCCTCACCCACAATACACGATTAAAGGTTTTTTTAAAAATTCAATGCAAAATTTGTTTGCCACTCATGCAGAGTTTGTTACCATTGACAGGACAAAAATTACCAATAAGAGAAAAAACCAAACCATATCTGTAGGTAGAAAAGGAAAAAACCTCAATCACAAGTCACAACACAAGTACTGCTTTATTAAATACATATCTTATGCTCTCTATTCATTTGTGTAATTGTGTGTCAGGGTAGACAATTAGAAAATGCACAAAAGCAACAGAAGAAATTAAGAAAAAATTTAAATTTAACTTACTTATATTATGTAATATATTCTTTCGTTTTATGACGTCAATATGATATATGTTTATTTGAGCAAATGATTCCAGAATTTTTTGATTGACTCTAGAGTCATTCTTACATTGAATTTGGAAGATTATCTGTGTTACTTTTAGTATTTTGTAGCTGTAATTTATGCAGGGAAAGAACTTAATCCATAAAAGATATAGATAACAAAGTAACCACTCTTGCATATTCTTTTACATATATCAACTATAGCAGTCATCGGGATGGGAACCTCTAGAAGAGTATGATAAAATGTTAACCCCTTTATAAACTGATGAATCTTTCTTGTATCGCAGCTACACGCTTGGAACATTTGGCTTTCAACCTCTCCCATGTTGAACAATTGCTGGAATTGAGTTTGCAATCATTGCTTTAGCAGATTTCAGCTCCACTTTTCTAATGATGGATGGTTTCAAGGGCACGACAAATCTCTCTTCTTTTTAACTGAAGTTGCATGATTTGATCATCCATTGATTGTGTGTCTGAGCTACTTTGTCCTCCTTATGTTCTCTGTGATCTTTTTTGAGACAAGAAACCTTAAGCTTCTTTGCCTCAAGTTCTGCTAAGAAATTCTCTTCCACTTCAATGTTGACTATGGCCTCCTTGAAAACCTCACTCATTAATGAAATTTCCTTCACCAACTTCAACTTTATCAGGTGATCAGCACTGAATGCAGGGTTAAGTCCATAGCAAGAAGAGTGGAAAGCTTTGTTCTGCACTCCTTAGCCACTATCAATACCAAAAAAGAAAGCTAGTTAGCCACTGTAGTCCCCTGCAATTCACTAATTCAGCATCAAAGGTCTAAATCAACCATGTGAGATTCATTCCCCCTTTAAGACACTCCTTGTTGTAGAAACACTTCAGCAATAGAATAGTCAAATGAGAGTGACCATCCATTTCTTCCCATTCAAGTAACAAAATCTTACATGTGCATAAAAGAAAAAGTAATATGTTTGAGACTTTCCTGTTATTTTCACTGAAGTGAGAAAAAGTGAAGAATGATTTGCGACTGAATATTATATCTGAAACTGAAGAATGAAGAATGGATAAGGTGAAAGCTATACCTGGTGGGAATGTTGGAGGCGGTCTTGGAAGCCATGGATGTTAACAGCAAAGCACAAGTGACTGTATTGCTTGGTTGGACTTCACACAACAAGGAAAGGGATGAAATGAAACAGGCAAAGGTGGAGAAATGGATGAGATGAAAGAATAAAAATGGAGAGCGAGAATTTGTAACCAATTAAACAATGGTAAAGATTTCAATTCGCTGACAATCTTAAAGCATCCATTGTGCTTCTTTGCACAAGTTCTTTGAAGCTGCTCTCTTTCTAGTTCTCTAAAGTATTAAAACAAAAACAACCACACGCAATTTTGCAAGAAAAGGTTGGCAGTTTGCACAATCTGGATTCCATTTCACAAACCAAGATGATACGTGCTTCAAATGTTCGTGATATGAAGAGTTCAAGAGTTATTTAGAAGATATTTTAGTTTACATTTTTAGAATATTTTATTTAATGTATTTTGATTTTGTTTATTTAATTACTAGATTGGGCCTTATGTTTATGGGCTTTAGGGTTTTCTTTGTTTTAACCTAATAAGATAATAAGAATACCTCCTTAGCTATTGTAGTCGTAGTATAGAATTTTTAGAGGTTTCAAAACCCCTTTTTGGTTTCGTGATGAAACCATGGTGTGGACAATTGAGGTTGATGAGTCCCTCTCTTGTTACATCGGGGAATTGAGTAGAAGGTTGAGGAGTCCCTTCGATTCAATTTCCAAATTATGGCGTTGGCAAGTTAGGTTGAGGAGTCCCTTTCTTGTTGCGTCAAGAAATTGGATAAAAAGTAGAGTGATTCTCTTTGTATTCAATTTCAACCTAACCTTTTTTGTTTTTATTTCAATTTCAATGTATCTTTTCTATTCAATTTCAATTCTTGTCTTTGTTTATTTCTTTTATTTCCGTATCACCTCGATTAGAGAGGGTGAGGCCGGCCTCCTCCACTAACAAAGAATGTCAGCTCAATTTTTCAAAAAATAACTGGAATGATATTTAGACAAGCTAGATAGCCAAATGTTTCATTA
This sequence comes from Arachis ipaensis, assembly GCF_000816755.2. NCBI lineage: Eukaryota > Viridiplantae > Streptophyta > Magnoliopsida > Fabales > Fabaceae > Arachis > Arachis ipaensis. The sequence continues at coordinate 19,217,760 of NC_029789.2, forward strand.
ATGCCCTGGCAATACTAGCCCTGTACAATATGGACATAGCCATATAAGCTCACCATGCATAGCATAAGACAGGTAATCAGACATTTTACATAATGATGGAGAAAATATGTTTAACTATTCTTTCAGTTATTTTAATTTCAATGTATCTTTTTATTCAGTTTGAATCCTTATTTTCTTATTTATCCTTTTAAATCCGTATCATTTGGTATCAGAGCTCAGGTATTAGATTAATTCTTATTAATCTATATTTGTTCTTCTTTTATCATAAAAAAAAAAGTCCAGTGTTTGTCGCATCTTTCTTTTTGTTCTTGTGTTCTTGTTTTCGTTTGCGTTTCATTATTTAAAAAAAAACATAAAGTGAAAAAAAAACAAAAAAAAGAAGAAAAAACCAAAAAAAAAAAAGAAATTATCTTCCTTATAATTACTGTCCTTTTCATATATTATTTTTTTTTCCACCTACAAGATTCGAGGACGAATCTTTTTTGAAGAGGAGGAGAATGATACGTGTTTCAAATGTTCGTGATATGAAGAGTTCAAGAGTTATTTAGAAGATATTTTAGTTTATATTTTTAGAATATGTTATTTAATGTATTTTAATTTTTGTTTATTTAATTACTAGATTGGGCCTTATGTTTATGGGCTTTAGGGTTTTCTTTGTTTTAACCTAATAAGAGGTTATAAATACCTCCTTAGCTATTGTAGTCGTAGATAGAATTTTTAGAGGTTTCAAAACCCCTTTTTGGTTTCGTGATGAAACCATGGTGTGAACAATTGAGGTTGAGGAGTCCCTCTCTTGTTACATCGGGGAATTGAGTAGAAGGTTGAGGAGTCCCTTCGATTCAATTTCTAAACTATGGCGTTGACAAGTTAGGTTGAGGAGTCCCTTTCTTGTTGCGTCAAGAAATTGGGTAGAAAGTAGAGTGATTCTCTTTGTATTCAATTTCAACTTATCTTTTTTTGTTTCTATTTTAATTTCAATGTATCTTTTTATTCAGTTTGAATCCTTATTTTCTTATTTATCTTTTATTTCCGTATCATTGATAGTGATAAAGAAATAATAAAATAAACAAGACAAGAATTGAAATTGAATAGAAAATATACATTGAAATTGAAAATAGAAATAAAATTGATAGGATAACTATGATTGCCTCTTAATTGGGCAGCATGACATAGTAAAATTATCTAGTAATTCCATTCAATTTCCTTAAATACTGCATGGTTCTTTTTCCAATAAGGTTAAACACTGCTCTCTCATATGAGAACTTTGATATCTATTCTACGATAGAATCCTATGACTAGACACAATTGCTATCTATCAACAGAGAAGCATATCCTGCAATGTGCAGAAATCATATGACCTGTTCTCTTGCAAAATTGAACGAAAGTAATATATATGTCACCTTGAAAGTCAATTTTCCCGTTTTAGTGAACATGGCAATAGATCAAACACCAAGACATGGAAATAAATGAAGAAACTTGTGCAAAATATTAAACTTTTCCCTTGTTTACCAGAAAAAGAGACTAATAGAACAATAAGACTTAGGATTTACCGTTTATAGCACAGAATAGCCACCTATGACTGCTGCTGCTTCTGAGTATAATGCTCTTTCAGATATGAAGAGATGACTGTCGTAACAAGTATTCTTCATGGATTCCCACCAACTGTTCTGCTACCTGGTTCCATCAATGAAAACAACAACACAGTTCCAAGGATGTCAATGAATCAAGAGTTGACAATATATGGGGTACATTTCTTAAAAACAGTTGTTTCCAATCTCAAAAATTAAGATACAAGCAGCAGGGAAATTAAAGCTGCAAATAGAAGAAATAAATATCCATACCTGTTCAATACTGCCATCTTCTATCTCTGTGTTAAATGTAAGCAACATGCATTCATGGAGCAGATTTTCCAAATCTTCAACAGGAACGGGTGCTGCAGAGCAATAGTGATTCAGAAAAAAATTATTAAAGGCATATAGTAAATCGAAAATTGAATGGATGAATGAAGAAATGATACCATAGGATTTGGATAAGGAAGAGAAAAGATGAGAAGCAAGGTGGTGGGATTTCTGGAGGGAGTCAGAGCCACCCCATTGGTTGTTGACGGCCATTTGAAGGGCATGCCAGCCAGAGAGAAGCATAAGGATACCCTCATTCAGGAAAGTAGTCGCACACTCTTGTTTCTGCTCTGTTCTTGTTTCTGTTCCCCCTTTCATGGAATCCATCATAACAAGCTCCTCTAATGTGTGTTGGAAGAAGGAAAGATCATTCAAACAACACACACAGAAGAAAGAGAAGGATGCGTGGGAGAACAAATTAAAAAGAGAGAGAAAGTCTTGTATAAATGTATGATGAAGGAAGGCCGAATATGTTGGTGACACTCCCTCGGATGCCATTGTTTCTTCCTTGTTAGCTATATGTGGAAGGGAAAAAAACAATTCATATATTTTTATTTTGTTTCTTCTGTTATAATATTTGTATGAGAAGTGCTACTGAGCCAGAAACTTTTGTATTTTGTAACCATTAATTGGCCATCAATAATTTTTTTAATAGTATGAGATTACATTTAATGATGGAAAATCACAAACTTTTCTTCTATAGTTAAATACTGACCACAAAATACAAAAATTTTCTTCATGAATCGAACAATAAGGAAAGCTTCGATTACTCCGATAAACATATGCGTATAATGCCATGAACTTTTAAGGATGAAAATTTAGAGATGAATGAAGGTAAAAATCATTATATTTTAAAATCTAAATTAAAACTCTGTATACAAATTCAAGAATCAAATTGAGTATTAACTTAATTATTTGCCTTATTTACAAGCTCTTACACCTCATGTTATAAGTTTCACTGTAGCAGAATATTATCTGATGTATTCCTGCAAATTTGAGATACAATTTTATGTTGCCCGTTATAATGCTCATTACATATCATGAATGGAATGAAATGAAATGAACCACCTCATGCAAAAATTTAACATAATCTGTGATCCAACAAATACTTCTAACTTCTGATCCTGAATGTATTGTTGGTTTGTTGTGGATGTGATTAGAAATATTGTGAGTTTGTGTTCAATACTTAGGTGTTGTTGATTAAAATTAATTAGAATTTTTTTTATTTTAAAAGTGAAACAATAAAAAGTACATTGTTTAGTTCAAAACTTCCTCGTTCATATATTTTGATGTTTTTGAATTTGTTTATAAATTTTTAATAATAAATTATAAATAAGCTATTAGGTGAAATTATAAAATTTTAGAATTTTATTAGTTTAAAAATTATTTAATTAAAATATTTAAAATTATATATTAAATTTTTAATAATTTTATTTTATATTTAATTAAACCAGTTCAATCACGATTCAATTTTTGTTGGATTATTAAACCAGTTTATAAAATCGATTCTACTCTCACAACTTTGATAAATGTTTTATCAAACCAAGTCTAACCATAGGGCTCCTAATTAAATTTACACAAAAAAATGAATAATTTTTTTTTTCAATCATGCTAAGTGTACACTAAAATCATTCATAAAAATTGACATTAGAGTAAAATACACATTAAAAATGAGTTAAATTATATATGTATTTCTACACAAATACTTGATAACTGATTTTAATATATAAATAGTATTTTTTATTTTTTCTTATATTTATTTTTTATTTAACTTAACTTTTATTTTTTTACTAAAAAATCTTTGTGCATACTGCATAATATTTTCACTTTTATCAAATACAATTTTTTTATATTAAAATAAAGTTTTAATCTAACCTAATCTTTTGGATCTAGAAGGCGAGCGAATTGTCCATGCGGTGCATTTGTTAGCAATTGTAATTGTGTGGGAGTTAAGAAAGAAAACGGTACACGTATTTTAGTAAGTATAATCCGAAGCAGAAGCAGCGGCAGCAGCAGAAGAAGAAGAAATGGCGGCAGCTGAAGGAGTGAGCCTAAATCATATCTCTCGAGAGTCCTCTGACATTAGGCGCCTCGCCAATTTCTACCAACAGGTTAGCCGCTTCCTTCGTCTCTTCAATTACCAAGTAATTATATCAGCATCTGTAATTAACTTTACGGTGCAGATACTTGGGTTCGAGCAAGTGGAGACCCCCAACTTCGGAGACTTCGAGGTTATATGGCTCCGCCTCCCATCATCTTCTGTATACATCCATCTCATCGAGCGCGACCCAACCACCTCCCTCCCCGAGGGTCCATGGAGCGCCAGCTCTCCTGTCGCTGATCCCAAGAATCTCCCCAGAGGCCACCATATCTGCTTCTCCGTCTCCAACTTCGATTCCTTTGTCAACACCCTCAAGGTTTCCTTTTTACTTATTTATGTTATGCCTTTTGTTTCATTTTATTGAAACTTATCGTTTTGATATGTGCAGGACAAGGGTATCGAGACTTTTCAGAAATCCCTACCAAATGGCAAGATCAAGCAAGTTTTCTTTTTCGATCCAGATGGTAACGGTTTGGAGGTTGCAAGCCGGGAACAAGATTCCTAATTACTAGTATGTTTCTATGTATAACTATGAATCTATGACATGACGTATTGTGTTTGTGCCTTATCGTTTATCAACACTTGTAATCATGACCAATTTATATTATGCATGCTATCTTCGAGTTTCCAATCAAAGGCATTGATCAACACCCTAATACATCCTCTGCCAATGGCTAGCTTGAGTTCTTCTATCGCTTTTGTCATAACTTTTGGATTGCACAGTAATTCAATCGATGTAAATTTTAAACTCTAGTAAGAAATTTTACAAACCTTACTTAAACCCGGACAAGCGAATTAGCAAGTGAATTTTTACGAGTGTGATGGTGAATTGGTGATTATCAAAATAAGTCGAATATCGAAAGAATTGGTCACTGTCTCGGGTGATTTACAAATAATTTATAGATATAGTACAACTTTCTCGAGAATGAACATAACAAACAGGTTGCAGCAGTTACTGCTGCACTGCTGGTCACTTGGACTAGTGGCATCTGTTGAATACTTTATACAACAAATGCAGGTCCTCCAATACTTGAAGAGTGGTATCATAACATCTTAATAGCTTCGCTTCGCAGTACCTGGGCAGGAGAGGGGTAATGAAACTAAAAAGTTATAAGAAACTCAGCACAATGATATGATTAAATCATCTCTGCTCGTTAAAGACGACATCACTGATTCATTTCTACCTTGTGCAATTCAACCATACTGGTCCTCGCACTAAACAGATTCAAAAACTAATTAGTCTCGGGATCGGATATTGATTCCCATTCCACAACTGCAAACAAGCCACAAAAACAGTATTTAGAGGAAAACGGACAAAATCATGGAACTGCAATCTGAAAAGAAAGTTGAGAACTTGAGCAAAGGGTAATGGTTGAAGAATAATAAGAAAGACAGGGTAACCATTCACGAAACAAGAAGTGTGAAATAAATAAATAAATATAGGAATGTTTCCGTGTGGGTGTCCATGATTAATAAGAATGAAAGGTAGAAAGGTAAAGGAAAAGCGAAGAAGAATGAACTAGTGTTGGAATTGAAGGAGGAGGCTCAGATTCGCCTTTTGTCAGACAAGAATTGGGGGAAGGCATGCATGCATGGCTGCATCAACAGGCAGACAAACACTACACTGAGTCACCTTGCCACCACACACACCTGTCAACCCCCCAACTCATATGTCTGTTCCAATTGAAGAGATCATCATCACTGCCCCGTCATAATAAGAAGAAGAAGAAGAAAAAGAAGTAGTACTATATATATATATATGTATGATATGATTCCAAGCAGAAGCAGAAGCACATGCAATAACACTAACGTTGAACGGAAAGAGAGAGAGAGAGAAAGAGCGAGGAAATCATTGCGTGTGAATTTTGTTCTTCTTGTTGTTCTTTGTTGTTGCTGCTGCTTGTGGGTTGGGAAACGAGAGAGGGAAAGTAATCATAGGCATTGAGAAGTCAAGCCTCATACTTAAACTAATGATAGGAGTCAAAGGAGGCTCAGGTTGGCATTCACACTCAGAGGAGCAATACGACGAACAAGATGGCTGCGTCAACAAAAACAACGCCTCGCCACCATGCTCATCCTCGCTCGCCAATGCTCAAATGCACAACACCATCATCACTGCCTCATTCTGCGACAACATAGCATCAGATCACAATCAAATCAAAAGGAGATGTATACGTGCTTTCCGTTTACTCACTGGCCACCGCCCCATAAGTCACAGGGCACCTTTCAACCCTAATTAGCTTCACATTTCGCCTTCTCTTCTAGTTCCAGTTCACCTTTTAACCCCTTTTTTCTTTTCGGGTCAATGCTAACCAATTCTGTGTACTGGCCCAAAAATCATGGACCCTGTTTTCTATCCATCTAAATTTTGGGTTTTCTGAAAAAAATTCAAAGCAAACCATGAAAAGTCGATTTTTTTTAACTTGACGAATCGAACAATGTTACATGATTAATAAAAGAGTTAACCATCAAAAATGCCTTCGAATTATTTAAGTGCGAATAAAAATGCACTTGAATTTTACTATCAATAAAAATGTCTTTAAATAATTTAAAAACACAATAACAACACTCAATAGTAAATATATATTTTCAAAAAATATTTTAGAGATTGAATTTTAATGTGATTTTTTACAAGAATAATTAAAAAAATGAGATATTTTTATTCTTAAAATTTGGTAATTTTTTTAAGTATATATTTTTTATTAACAAAAAATTACAAGAAAAATATATGCTCAACGAAAAATTACCAAATTTTAAAAATAAGAATATCTCATTTTTTTAATTATGCTTGTAAAAAATTATATCAAAATTCAATCTCTAATATATCTTTTGAGAAATACATATTTAATGTTAGATAATTTTGCAAAAAAAACTAACATTAAATGTATTTCTCAAAAAATATACTAGAGATTGAATTTTGATGTAATGTTTTGCAAGCATGATTTAAAAAATGAGATGTTATTATTGTTAAAATTTGGTAATTTTTTGTTAAGTATATATTGTTTTGTGATTTTTTAAAAGTATTATTGGTTGTTAACAAAAAAAATTATAAAAAAATATAATTGGGTATTATTGTTATATTTTTAAATTATTTAAAGACATTTTTGTCGATAGTAAAATTTAGGTGTATTTTTGTCAACGTTTAAATAATTCGGGGATATTTTTGGTGGTTAACCCTTAATAAAAGTTAGATTTAATTATTTTGCAGATCTTTATAGTTTTATCAAATTTTTAATTAAATCTTTATACTTTTTTTTCTTTTCAATTGGGTTCCTATATCATGTAATTTTTTTTCAATTTAGTCCTTATCTTGACGAAAAATTTGAGATAACAAAATATTATGTTAAAAAATGAATATTCTCACTATTAGGGTTGGAGACCTAATTAAGGACATCTTTATATTTCAAAAATTCTAAAATAACCCTTGACATTTTATTCCACACTCACACCTTGCCCTAAGTTCTTCAATGAGCTCCCGTTCACTACGTCTCCCCCAGTCGGTCTCCGTCGCGTTCTCGTCGTCCACGCTCTGCCTCTACAACATGTGATATTTTTTTTTTCATTTTTTTTAAGGTTAATTCTTTGATGTTATTGATGTGAATTTTATTGTTGATTAGTTTATGAGCTAATTATAAATAAATATGGTAGCGATTAAATTGAAATGTTGAATTGGCATATAAATTAGTTTCGCATATTATGAATTTTGTTGATTATTGATTGTTGTTGTTATAATGATGTTGGTTTACTAGATTTTTTTTTTCTTTCTTTTGGTATAGTAATAGAAATTTGGATTTAACCATAAACCTACATTATGGTGAAAATTTTCATGATACAGGGCAAGGTCTAGAGTATTTGGGGGGAAGGGTGTTGGAAGACTTGCAGCTTGAGCTCGATGAATAGAATCTGCAAGAAATAGTTATTGAGTTAAAGAAGTTAGGGTACAAAAGTTATGGTAAGATATAGTACAGTAAACTAGACTGCCAATTGAACTCAGGTCTTAGAGAATTGATGAGTGATGAAAATACAATGAGAAAGGATAAGTTATTAGTGACACAAACTGTTAAGCATTGCTATGATTATGTGCCAACTGAAGATGAGAATAGTAGCAGTAGTTTAATAGAAGTAGAGGTTGAAGGTGAGGATAAATTTGATGATAGTATTGATGATGGAGATCATGAGGACCATTTTGATTTTGAAGATGAAAATGATGATATAGCTTCAAATTCTTGGGGTGGGGGAGGGGAGGATTAATAGCTCATTAAATCAAGATGATAATAGCTCAAATTTTTAGCCCAATCTCACTTTTTTTTGGCAAGTTACGCCAATCGATTAAGCAAATTTTAAGTCTGTTTGCCAATCAATCCAGCAGATTTTAGATCTGTTTGTCACTCCTAGTTATAACACTCCTAGTTATAACAAGTTAATCCAATACAAAATTAATATATACAAATTTATAAATATTATATACTAAAATAATAAAATTTTATTTCTAAAAATTAAATTTAATAAATGTTATATAAAAATAAGGTGGGCCGGTCTTGAACATTAAATTAGTTGAACTTTATTTTATAGTTAAATTCATTAATAAATATTATAAACTCATCATGCTATATATATTTTATACATATTTTTCAACTAGTAGTTAGAAAATATGTATAGCATGATGTTTTTAAAATGTATATTGATGAATATTAACTATAAAATTGTCTTTTTGTGCAATCTAACCATACTGGTTCTCGCACTAAACAAATTCAAAAACTAATTAGTCTCAGGATCGGATATTTATTCCCATTCCACAACTGCAAACAAGCCACAAAAAAATATTTAGAGGAAAACGGAAAAATCAAAATCATGGAACTACACTGCAATCTGAAGAAAGTTGAGAACTTAAGCAAAGAGTAATAGTTGAAGAATAATAAGAAAGACAGAGTAACCATTCACGAAACAAGTAGTGTGAAATAAATAAATAAATATAGAAATGTTTCTGGGTGGGTGTCCATGATTAATAAGAATGAAAGGGAAAAAGGAAAAGAAAAAGCGCTGAAGAATGAACTAGTGTTGGAATTGAAGGAGGAGGCTCAGATTCGCCTTTTGTCAGACAAGAAATGGGGGAAGGCATGCATGCATGGCTGCATCAACAGGCAGACAGACACTACATTGAGTCACCTTGCCACAACACACACCTCTCAACCCCCAACTCATATGTCTGTTGCAATTGAAGAGATCATCATCACTGCCCCGCCGTCATAATAAGAAGAAGAAGAAGAAGAAGTACTATATATATATATATGATATGATTCCAAGTAGAAGAAGCAGAAGCACTTGCAATAACACTAACATGCAATAACACTAAGGTTGAACGGAAAGAGAGAGAGAGACAGAAAGAGAAAAAGAGCAAGGAAATTATTGCATGTGAATTTTGTTTTTGTTGTTGTTTGTTGTTGCTAATGTTTGTAGGCTGCGAAACGGAGAGAGGGGAAGTAATAGTAATCATAGGCATTGAGAAGTCAAGCCTCATACTTAAACTAATGATAGGAGTCAAAGGAGGCTCAGGTTGGCATTCACACTGAGAGGGGCAATCCGACGAATAAGATGGCTGCGTCAACAGAAACAACGCCTCGCCACCATGCTCGTCCTCACTCACCACTCAATGCTCAAATGCACAACACCATCATCATTGCCTCATTCTATCAGAACATATCATCAGATCACAATCAAATCAAAAGGAGATGTATACCTGCACTGCGTTTACTCACTCGCCACGGCCCCATAAGTCGCAGGACGCAGGGCACTTTTCAACCCTAATTAGCTTCATTGTTCGCCTACTCTTCCAATTGCAGTTCCAGCTCACCTTTTAACTCCTTTTTCTTTTTGGGCCAATGCTAACCAATTCTGTGTACCGGCCCAAAAATCATGGACCCTGTTTTTTATCCAGTTAATTTTGGGTTTTTGGAAAAAAATTTCAAAGCAAACCATGGAAAGTCGTTTTTTTTTACTTGACAAAACGAACAATATTACATGATTAATAAAATTTAGGTTTAATTGTTCTGCAGATATTTATAGTTTTACGAATTTTTAATTAAGTTACTATATTTTTTTCTTTTTAATTGGGTTCTTAAATCATATAATTATTTTCAATTTAGTTTTTATGTTAACAAAATTGTTTGAAATAACAGAATATTTTGTTTAAAAAGATGAATATTCTCACTATTAGGGTTGGAGACCTAATTAAAGAGGAAAAAAATCCTCTAAAGTGATAATATTAGTAAAGTGATAAAGTGATACTTTAATATTAGTAAAGTGCCAAGGAGGGTTTTTCACGAGGGGATTTTTCAAATCCTACAAAGATCTCCTTTAGAGATAAAGTCATTGGGTCAGAGAAATCGAATGCGTTTGCACTTGCAGGATCTATATCTGGGGATAGTATAGCCACAGTGGTGGGCAAGCAGGGCGATTCCCAACCTCCATGTGTAAACTTCACTGAAGAAGCCAAGCTTTGTTTGACAGAGCCTTATCGAGAAGCTTTAGTGATTAAGGTTCTTGATAAAAATTATAGTTACACAGCTCTTTCACACAAGCTTCGGATGGTTTGGCGCATCAAAGGTGGCTTTGATCTGCTTGATGTGGGGTTTGGGTACTTCATGGTAAAATTCGATGCATGTGAAGATCGTGAGAAGGTCATGCTTGGTGGCTCGTGGTTGATTGAGGGGCACTATGTTGCTGTAAAACCGTGGGATATAGATTTTCGGCCATGTGAGCAATCCTTCGGGTCTACGCTTGTATGGGTTCAGATTTCGGGGCTCCCAATCTGGTGCTATCAAGAACAGGCCATGATGCGTATTGCTTCTGCAATAGGAGTTCCCATCAAAGTGGACTTAGCCACTAAGTTGGCTGAGAGGGGACGATATGCCCGAGTATGTGTTCAAATAAATTTAGGACTGCCAGTGATAGGTGTTACCGTGGCGGTTCCATTGGAGAAGGAAGGCGCATTGCCGGCTGTTACTGCGTCGGTAGGCGGGATTAAGGAGATATTCCAGGGAGATTCGGCAAACCTGAAGGTCACGGGAGTCACTTCCGCTGGGCAAGCCTCGGTTTGAGGTTGGTGAAGCACTTTGATTTCCTTGTTTTATATTTTTATATTTTTATATTATGGATAGTTTAAATATAATAGCTTGGAATATTAGGGGTGCTTCTAATAAGTTAGCCCGGGTGAATTGTAAAGAGCTGGTTAGGAAATTTAAACCTGTAATTTTTATTGTGGTTGAAACTCACTGTCCTTTTCAACACTTGAAACTGTTCTGGGAAAGACTTGGTTATCACCCTATTGGTATAGTGGAGGCGTCAGGACACAAGGGGGGTATTTGGTTCCTTTCTGCAATACAGGGTGTTCACTGCAAATGGGTTGATGCTTTCGATCAGTGTGTTACAGTTGAGGTTCAGGTAAATACTGTGATTTGGAGGTGCAGTGGTATCTATGGTAGTCTTCAATTTAATACCAGAGTTCTGCTATGGGATTATCTTGTTACTCAGTCTTCGTCTTTCTGCGGGCCATGGATTGTTCTTGGTGATTTTAATGAAGTACTATTCTCTCATGAATCTAAGGGTTGCCTCTTCTCGAGTCGTCATGCAGATCGGCTTGCAGCCTCTCTAGGGAATAGTAATCTGTTTGACTTGAAGACTATTGGAAGACAGTTTCCTTGGTACAGAAGGGTTAAAAATGGTGTTGAGGTGGCGAAAAAACTTGACCGGGTTTGTATCAATAGTGGCTGGTTATCTCTCTTTCCAGAGGCTTACGCAGAAATTTTAAATAGGCTTCAGTCTGATCATTGTCCTATCCTAGTACGCTGTACAGGTCGTCCCCAACCGAAAAAGAATAGACCTTTTCGGTTTATTGTAGCTTGGACAACTCATCCGGGGTACATAAATATTGTGAACCAGTCATGGCAGGCTGGCTACAGAGAGATGCATGGCAAGCTTTCAGAAGTGCAAAAGAACTCTTTGGAGTTTAATTCTAAAGTGTTCGGCAACATTTTCGTTAGGAAATGCAAATTGGAGAGACAGATTAATTTCCTTCAGAAGCGACTTGAAGTAATGGGTTTTTGTTTATTTTCTTTTAAGTCACCAAAAAAAATCACCTTTAAATTTTTAACATTTATTATCTGTGACAATCTTAATTCAATAGTAATTAATAGTATACTTTTTCTCTAAAGTGACAATACAACTTTAGAGGAGTCCAATCCAATTGAGGACATCTGCATATTTTAAAAATTCTAAAATAACCCTTGTCATTTTATCCCACACTCACACATTGCCCTAAGTTCTTCAACGAGCTCCTGTTCGTGGCGTCTCCCCCAGTCGACCTCCGTCGCGTTCTCGTCTTCCCTCGCGTTCTTGTCGTCCCTGTCATTTTCGTCGTCCCTCGCGTGCTCGTCGCCCTTTGCCTCGTCCGCCATCCCTGCTCATCTGCCTTCATTGCTCGTCCGCCGTCATTGCTCGTAACCCTAGTGTGCTCCACTGCTCGCGTCTCGCTGCACCGGTCCTCCGTCCCTTTCTTGTTTTTTGAACTGCTGCTCGTTGTCCACGTTCTGCCTCTACAACAACAGGTGATAATTTATTTTTTTTTTTTAGTTTTCTTTTCAAGGTTGATTCTTTTATGTTATTGATGTGGATTTTATTTTAATTAGTTTATGAGCTTATTATAAATAGATATAATATTGATTAAATTGAAATGTTGAATTGGTTTATGAATTGGTTTCGCAGATTATGAATTTTGTTTATTGTTGATTGTTGTTGCTGTAATGATGCTGGTTTATTAGTTTTTTTTTCTTTCTTTTTGGTGTAGTGATGGAAATTTGGATTTCACCATAAACCTACATCACGGTGAAAATTTCATGATACAGGACACGGTCTAGAATATTTGAAGGGAAAAGTGTTGGAAGACTTGCAATTTAAGCTTGATGAATAGAGTCTGCAAAAAATAGTTATTGAGCTGAAGAAGTTAGGGTACAAAGGTTATGCCAAGATATACTATAGTAAACCAAACTGCCAATTGAACTCAAATCTTAGAGTTGATGAGTGATGAAAATGCCATGAGAACAGCGGATAGATTACTAGTGTCACAAATTGTTAAGCACTGCTTGATGTATGTTGTTGATGGATGTCAAGAAGGTAATGGTGTTGAGATAACTTCAAACCGTAAGATTATATGTCAACTGAAAATGAGTAGAGTGGCAGTAGTCTAATAGAAGTAGAGGTTGAAGGTGAATTAGAACCATCTAGTGAGAAAGATAGATTTGATGATAATGTTGATAATGGAGATTACGAGGATCATTTTGGTTTTGAGGTTGAAGATGAAAATGATGGTGGAGCTTCAAATGCTTTGGAGGGGGAGGGTTAATGGCTCATTAAATCAAGATGATAATGGACAAGCTGTTGGTGAGGATGCTACTATTGGTGAGGATGTTGAAGTTTGAAAAATTTATGAGGATTTCAAAATGAAGATATTGATAACTACGAGGGAGATTCAGATGATATGATTATAAAGAGAAGGTACCTTAAATATAATGAGACTGAGATGAGCAAGGACTATGAGTTTAAGGTGGAGTTAGAGTTCAAATTACTCGCTCAATTTGAAGATGCTATTAGAGAACATGCTTTATTAAATAGAAAGTTAGGTATGTCAAGAATGATAAAGTTGGTGAGATATAGAGTGGGTTGCAGAAGAAAGAAAGAAAAGTATAAATGGATGACATTTGCATCCCAGGTTAGTGATTCTGATTGCTTTTGGCTGAAAACTCAAAATGTGAAGCGCACTTGTAGACCGAAGTAAAGAATATCTAATTTCACCGATATTTAAATAAACATAATTTCTAAAGACATAAAATAAATTATAATTTTTAAATTCACAAACGATAAAGTCTTTATAATTCTAAATATCTAATAAACATAATCATCAATTAAGTTTTTTGAAACAAAATAATAAAACTAAAATTGTCTAAAGGAAAACAATTATTTTTCATAACATATAATTAAATATTATCCAAGTCTCTAATCAATTAAGTATAGTCTAAATTATAGCTTAAAGTAAAGCGAACAAATATTCTAAATACAGGCACAAAAATAAGGTTTCAAATTTTTTTTGATAAAGTGAATTGGACAGCCTCCAATCCTAGGCATTACACCCGTGCAGCTCTATGTTTTTTGGTAAAGTGAATTGGACAGCCTCCAATCCTAGGCATTACACCCGTGCAGCTCTATGTGAGGCAAATAAAGTTGCCATCTGACCCAGGCCTCGACTACAATAACGTTTCAAATTCAATTATCATCTTAAACCCAAGACCCGTGGATTAGGCCGTATAGATTAGGTGGACTTTTTTTATTATGGCTGTCTCAAATTTTTAACTTGGCTCCGTCTTTTTTTAACAAGTTACCTAAGCTGGTCCAGCGAATTTTAGTCTATTTGTCACTCTTAGTTATAACAGGTCAACTCGATGCAAAATTAATATATACAAATTTATAAATTTTATATATTAAAGTAAAAAAAATTATTTTTCAAAATTAAATTTAATAAATATTATATCATATTTATACTAAAATAAATTATTTTAAAAATAAAAATAATACTATATAATATAAAAAATATTAATTAAATATACCTCGAGTCCGGGTGGGCCGGTCTTGAACATGCCTAAGATGTACTACTACTTTTAAAGCAACTCAAGGAAGATGCTTGCAGCCGAGGCCTTGGATCAATGGCAGCATTACCTGCCTCGCTGGGAGCTGCACCCAGGCCTAGGATCCAATCCATCGACTTAAAAAAAAAAAAGGAAGATGCTTATTGCCTTATTCCCTCTACAAATCAGAAATGTGGAAGCTTTTCTCTTTCTCTAGACGCTTTCGCCTCTGCTTCACCAACATTCCTCAATGCCCATCAAGCATGGAGGTAGACGACGATGACTTGTTCTTATTCGTCTTTAGCAGACTCTGACACGTGTGATGATGAGTTACCACCTCACTTACCATCCGTGATCTCCACAAAGCGCTTCTTCTTCTCTTCAACACATGACCTCCTACTACCACTCTGTGGTCTCAATAATTGAGGGAGGAGTGGGAGTCTTCATGGATTTCCGACGTCCCATGAAGGAAATGAAGATTGGGATTTAGAAATGCTGACAAAAGGTAGGTGTTGGTGATCACAAAATCAAGAAAGACGTGCACGCATAAGAGAGGGACGCTGCTGTTCTACTGTCTCTATGCAATATGCATGCATGCTTCATCAATACAATATTACTTTTTATTTCTTAGCTTAGCTTGTTCCTTCTTATTTTTACTTATTTAATGAAAAATGAAAAACGACAGCTTAAAATAATAGTTCAAGATTCAAAATTTCCTTATTCAAGAATTTTGAAGCAAAATTTATTGCAGAATCACAGAAAATAGTTTTCTAGGATCACTAGCTACGTCTATTTGATCACTTGAAAATCTCCATCTGAAGACTGAAGCAACTTAAGAGCTTAGGCTGGATGGAATTCAGGGCTCAAAAGTCATGCTTTCAGCTTGCCGTTTAACCGATTCAAATAGAACAGAGGACAGGTACCTCTCTCCAAAGCTAGGGAAAACAACCTGCATCATAGAACCCCAATTCAGAAATGCCACAAACATGTCCCATCATCTCAGTCTTTCAAATAGAGATTTCTAAATACTTTCACCAAAACTTTAGGGGTACAATCAACTCACCACAATAAGCTTTCCAGCATATTCTGCCCTTTTTGCTATCTTCATGGCAGCAGCTGCTGCTGCTCCAGAAGATATTCCCACCTGCAACAACATCCAGAAAATTGGGAAAAAGAACAAATTTATAACCTGCTTCCACTTTAACTTCCGAAATTCGCTCAACATAGATTGATTCTAGTACAATAGACATTTTCAAGCTCGATCTTCTCAGTTTCAACAGATTTGGGGAACTTACAAATAGGCCTTCTTTAAGCATAAGTTGCTTTGCAGTTTCTATAGCTTCTTCACTTGATATCTGCCAATTTAAAAATATCTCAAGTGTTAACAAAACATAAAATGCATCATTTTTTTAGTCTTATTCCCAATTCGAACATATTGAATGCTCGTGTAACTTTCTAAAAGGTATTCATGAATCACAACATTTTATCAACTCTTGAATAAAGCTTACTTGAATGATTTCATCCAGAAGATTGACTTCCAATACACCGGGGACAAAGCCTGCACCAATCCCCTGAATCTTGTGTGGACCTACACATTAATAATGACAAATTGCAACTCACTGGGTACTACAAATGAAGTTGTGGACCTTAACCCCGAGGACTTCTAATAAATAAATAACTTTTTTTTAAAAACAAAAATACAAGAAAGTCATTGTCACAGAAGAGGTTGTAACTCACCAGGTTTTCCTCCTGAGAGCACTGGACTTTCAGTTGGTTCCACACCAATCAACTACAAAAAGTCAAAAGAAAAATGATAACATAAGAAAATAACACCATGATTATAGCAGAAATTATCTTCTGCAAATGTATCTAAAGAACAGCTAACCTTTAAGTTGGAATTCTGCTCTTTCAGATATTTCCCTGCACCAGTGATGGTACCACCAGTACCTATCCCGCATACAAGCATGTCGATTTTTCCTTCCGAACCTTTCCATATCTCTGGGCCAGTGGTTTCATAATGTATCTGCCACAAGAACAAAATTGATCACCCAAAGTTGGCAAGAATCAGTTGTACTAATTATAGAATAGATGTGTTTCTGGTACCTTGGGGTTGGCTGGGTTTTCAAATTGCTGAAGCATGTAGGAATTGGGAGTCTTAGCCACAATCTCTTCAGCCTTCTGAAGGGCTCCTTTCATTCCCTTTGCAGGGTCTGTCAGAACCAGCTCAGCCCCGAAAGCCAACAGAGTGATTCTTCTTTCGAGACTCATCGAAGCAGGCATTGTAATTATGAGCTTGTAACCCTTGGCTGCAGCCATGAAAGCTAATCCGATGCCAGTATTTCCACTTGTTGGTTCAATCAGAACACTCTTCAGCAAAATATGAGAAGAGCCACATGCAGATAAGAAACAAATCAGATCATACATCTAAATAACCAACACTATCTTCCATCAATCCACATTCTAGCTAGTTCTGCATCTCAGTTTTAACAGAAAGTAATAAACAGTAACACCATTCAACCAAAGTGTAAAATAACTTCCAAGAGTAAACCAACCTTTCCAGGTGATATTAGCCCCTTCTCTTCTGCATCAGCAATCATACTGTAGCCAATCCTGCATGCCACACACATATATTAAGAACTGAGACTCGTGACAATTAGAGAAAACAAAGAAAAGAAAAGAAAATGAGTATGTACCTGTCTTTGACACTAGAACATGGCTCCATCAATTCTAGTTTGGCAGCAATGCGGGCAACACAACCATCGGTAACTTTATTAAGATATACAAGTGGGGTTTTGCCAATCAACTATACAAAAGTTAGAATCTAATGAGAAAAACTACCAAGTGGGGCAAAGCAAAACCTTTAAGAACTTAGAAACATTAAACGGAAATGGACATCAAACTCACTTGTGTAACATCATTGGCGATTCCAGCCTTTTCAACAGCCATTATATCAGCTTATAACACTGAGAATCAAAGACACAACTATGAGCACATCGACAACAAATTCCATTAACCACAAATTTTTCTTAACAAAGAAAAAGCCAAATACGTATCTGGCTTTCGTGGGAGATAATAACAGAGAAGAATAATATTTAAAGAAAATTTTTGCATTGAAAACTCAGATCAGCAAAATACCAAAACCGAAAATTCAGCTATGGAAAAGTGTTATATCTCATTCTCAAAGTTTTGTCAACACCACTTGTATTGGAACCAAACATCACGATGAGGATCACAAGAATGAAAAGAAATCTAGAGACTTTTAGCATGAACACCAAACCAAGGATAACAGATTTACATTATAAAACTGCGATTAAAAAAACATGATAAGAAGGAACTTAACAAATAGTAGCAACTGATATGGATGCAGTGGCCAGGGACAGAGTCAGATCGGTAATAATGCGCAATGAAAGCTGATTAACAATATCGTGATTTGGAAAATTGATTAGAGAGGAAACATAGAATGTAATCTTTATTAATGAAATCTGTCAGTGTCAAACTTACGCATCACACAAGGGAAGCCAAGTACAAAGGACGTATCTGAAACACTCGCACTTCT
>NC_029789.2:19236119-19264145 GCF_000816755.2 Arachis ipaensis
AAATATACATTTAATAAAGATCGAGTTAAGCCCCATTTTGGTCCCTGAGATTGACGAGTTGTACTGATTTAGTCTTTCAGATCCCAATTGCACCAAATTAGTCCCCCAGATTCGAAAAAATGCATCACGTTAGTCCTTACCCTATTTTCCGTCACTGGAGGTCATATGCCATTAGTGACTTGGCAAATATTGCCACGCTGGACACACTAACGGTTATATGACGTGGCCTAATGTTTGAATTGCTCCAATTTAGTCCTTATCCCCCTTTTAAAACCTAAGTTCATCCTATGACCCCATCATCTTCTTCTTCTTTCCGTTTCTCTCTGGTTCTTCGTCTCCTGCTCCCTTCCGAGTTAACCAGCATGATTGCAAGTGGGAGCCAGAGTTCCATCCGGTCCAACAGTAGGAGTTCCAGTCGAAGTAGAGCGTCGGGTGTTCCGCAGTGGTGTGAGTGTGGGTGCCGCCCTGTTCTTTGGTGGTCCACAACAGAGGCTAACCCTAACAAGCCATTCTTTGGGTGCCCTAACTACAATGTTAATGGTAAGAAGTGGTGTGGTTTGTTTGTCTAGGCTGACATTGGAGAAGAAGACCTGAGAGGAAGGGTAATGTCTACTGTGGATGGTGACCAAGTTAGGGTGGATTTGGCTTGGAGAATTGGGAAGATAGAAGCTGAAGTTAGAACCCAAAAAATATACATTTTAGGTTTGGCTTTGTTTGTAGTTTTTGTTGTTGGTTTTATGTTGGTAGTTAAAGCTTCAAGATGAGTTTGTGTTACTGTATTCAGGGTGGAAGTGTATTAGAAGAAAGAAAAATTTTTCTTCTCAAATGTCATAGTTGTTTTCTGTCATTCAATGAAATTGCTGAAAGAAATTGCAAAAACAATGCATCTGAAGTAGCATAATTGAAGCTGGAAGAAATTGTAACAATAATAATATCCATATCAATAAGTTTTAACAAAAGTAACAATAATCCTGCCATACTAATGACAACTCTTAAGACAAAATACACCTTAGCCAAAGGACACAGAGTGCCATCATTGTCATATTCTATTCAAATATACTAAAAGTCTACTGCCATAAATTCAGGCCACAAAACAAAAAGCATCATTTACAAAAAGCTGCCAAGTTTCATCCAAAATAGGCAAAAACAAGATCAGGTACATCTTCATTTCTTCTTTCTTGGTGGCTTGAAGCCAGGTGTTGGGACAAATTTTAGGAAGTTGGCCAGTCTTGAAGATGTGGCTGAGCTTGCTCCTTGTAGTGGATCCACAGTAATCGATCCTGATGGTGGTGTGGAGGACCTCCTTCTTGTCTGCAACTTGGATGGTCTCGCAGGTGGATTCTGTTTCAGTAGGACATAAATTCAGTTGAACGTGGACAACAATTTTGAGTATGAGTTGTGAAACTAAATGCAACTACCTCTTGACTATGTTGGGACTGTTGTGCATCGGAGTAGTTTGGCTGGGAGAGGTCGATCTCAACTGGTGCAGGTGGCTGAGCAAGGGCTTCTGGAGCAGCTTGAGATGGTGCTTCTGGAGGAGCCTGAGCAGGTGCATCTGGAGGAGCTTGAGTAGGTGCTTGTTCAGTGGGCTTTGTCTTAGCAGCAGCTGCATCTGCAGCTGCAGTTGCATCAGCAAGAGCTTGAGCAACATCAGCTGCTCTCTTTTTTGGACAACCCCTCTTTGTGTGCCTCTTTTGTAGACAGTATTTGCAGGTAAACGGTTTTAGTTGTCTCTTTAGAGTCCCAGTTACCTTAGACTTCTTGCTTCCCTCATTACCCTCATCTGCATCATTTCTCCTTTTCTTTGTTACTGGTCCTGGCTTCTTCTTTTTCTTTGGAGCTTGTGATCTATTCTGGTCAAATTTTTTCCAAAGAGATTGTCCAGGCCATGGATTTATGTAATGTGCATAGGTGTCTCTATATGCGTCCATGGTAAGCCACTTATGACAGAAATCTTCAGGCCTCTTATTCACCCTTGCGAGGGCTGCACACGCATGCACACAGGACATTCCTAACCTTCTTCACTAACTTGCTAGTCAACTAGTTCCTATTTGCAGCTCGGTTGGTGGCCTCTCTAGCACATGTGTGGTCGTCATTGAAGGTTTTTATCTGCCAACATGTCTCCTCGTGATCTCGTGATGCATATACCACCCACTTGCACTCCTCAGCCTTACAAACAGCCCTGCATATCACAACATCGTTCTTAATAAACTGAATCATCCTACCTTCTTGAATTGTAAACTCTCTCACTGCCTCTCTAAACTCCCACTTTGTATTAAATTTCATCCCCACCTCAAGTTTTAAATCACCGAATCGAATACCATCTCTAAATACTGGGAATACATCATCTGACTCTTCTTCAGAAAATTCATCTTCCGAAGGAGGATGAGTCTTCATTTCCTCGGAGTGCCAAGAGTTTGCACCATCAGACTCTGCTCCAGGATCATATGAGTTGTCCAAATTTTCATCTCCTGTCACAGGGACTTCTAAGAAACTTAAGTCCACATCACACTCCTCATCATCCACCACCAATGCATCATCATCGTTAAGAAACTTCCTCTTAGACTTTGCTAGTCCATCAGCAGGTGCATGCTTCGACCCAGGCTCTCTCCTCTTGGTCTCACATTTTTTAACAACATCATCATCAGTTGAGCTATCATCTCTCCGAGGATCATATGAACTGTTCTCTGTGGTGTGTTCATCTTCAGAAGAAGACAACATTAGCACTTGTTTTTTCTTCTCATGTTGCTTCCTAGTCCTCACTTGTGAAGCAGACCTTGTGCAATAGGCTTTAGTTCTGATTTTGGGCTTTGGCTTTGGTTTGGGCTTAGACACAGAATTCTGGTTGGGCTTGGGCTTGGGCTTAGAGGCATTCTTCGGGTTGACAGTGGCCTTATGTGATGATGTAGTATTGAATTTCATATTTGGGTTGACATTTGAATTGGGTTTCATTTTTGGGAGAACTGGAGGAGTAGTGGTAACAGGCTTTGTAGTAGTAGCTTGGCTAGGATTAGAGTTGGGTGTGGTAGTAGGATTACTGTTTTGGGTTGTTGGGTTATTAGCACCAGGATCTGTTGGTTCTATGGTCTTGGGTGGTGAGGTATTATGCATTGGTTCAGTGTTCTTGGTGAATGGAGTCTCATCAGCAGGGGTAGTGGGTTTATTAGCTTGGTTTGGGGTTTTATCTTGTAGAGGTTCATTGTCAGCTTCATCACTAACCTCTCTCAAATCATCATGGTCACCCTCAACATACTCCACAATCTCATTTCCCTCAAGAATTTTTGGTGTTGAAACTGCATGCTCAAAGTAAACATCAACCAGCCCCTCATTCTTTTCACCCATGAAACACATCTCTCTCAACTCATCATCACAATTCAGAGCTCTTAACCCAATGTCTAAACTCCTCCCAGGCACATGCCACCAACATTCTCCTATCCTATCATATCCTAGTTCCTTATAATAATTTCTCACCCAAAAAACATCTAAAGTATCTACATCAATGTATCCAACGCATGCCTTCTTATCAGGAGAATATATGGTCATCCCGTTTTCATCTTTCTGAAACTTTCTCCCATAGTGGAACATTATATCTAAGTGCACATCCATCTGCATGATTCACAAAAATTTCTTTTCAGCACCAGTTCCACACAATGATCCCTTTAACATAGTTTTCATCAACTACATTCATACATTATAGAAACATATATCAAAATAAAACAAATTTATCCACCACCAGAACAGAGCATGAAGACAAACCCCAAAAAAATAGTTGCAGACAACATCCAAATAAAATCCTAGCCCAAATTTCATTACAAACCTTAGGAAAAAACAATATACAAAGCAATAAACTATGATCAACAACCATCAACGCATTCCCTAAAATTTGAAAATATAAATTTTTAAATTCTTCACTAACCTCGGTGACGGAACAGAAGCTCCTTGTTGCAGCAAAGTACCTCCTCAGACAACTGTTTAGTGTTCACTTGTGATCAAGCAGTCTCCGGAATCCTATTGCTTACTCGTTCCTGATTTCAGTGAGAAACGAAAGAGAGACGTTTTTCCTCTGTGTCAGTCATGGAGGGGTTGAAGACGAAGAGTGAAGACAAAAGAGGGAGAGGCTAACGTTTAGTTTTCCATCGCATAGAAACGACGTCGCTCAAAGGGGGATTTTAGCGCCAATCTAGAAATGACGCCGTTTTCACCGTGTCCAGTGTGGCAATATTTGCCAAGTCACTAATGGCGTCAGACCTCCGGTGACGGAAAATAGGGTAAGGACTAACGTGGTGCATTTTTTCGAATCTGGGGGACTAATTTGGTGCAATTAGAATCTGGAGGACTAAATCAGTGCAACTCGTCAATCTCAGGGACCAAAGTGGGGTTTAACTCAATAAAGATCATAACACACAAATAAATACATATACAACAAACAAATAAATGATTATAAGTAAATTAATAATTAAATTATAACGATAAAATTAATTATATTCAATGTTAATTATATACAACAAAAATAATAACATTAAAATATATCAAAAAATAATTCTTAAATTTATAAAAATTATAGGATAAATAACATTAATAAACTAAGTGGGATTTAATATTACATAAAAGCTTCAAATAAAAAAACCTTACGTGCATGTCTCTATGGGCCAATTTATGTAAATTGAATTGACCAAAATCGATTTAATTTTTCTGGTACTAAATCGAATCAGTATGATTCGAATTAGTAGGAATAAAGTCAAATCGAAATGGGTAATTTCGATTTATAAATGAATGAAATTTGATACGATGTAAATCGAATTAAGTTGTTTTAATTTAGCTTGGTCACTTAGCAAATTAAATTAATCTAATTCGATTTAGTACTATACAGCATACACATAGTAAATCGAATCAGTTTAATTTGATTTACTACTTATACAGCCTATTGACATTTACTACTTTTAAGTTAATATATTAATTTTAAAACATAAATGTTAATAAGAAAATACTCCCATTTGCCAATGAGTTATAACTCAAATGACATAGTCTCCCCATACTCAATTAAGAGGTTGCGGGTTCGAATCTCCTATCTTTGAAAAAAAAAAAAGAAAATACTCCCATTTGAATTCAAATAAAATATATAAAAAAATCAAAACGAAAAATAATAGAAATTCAAATTTTGTATTTTAGTTCAAATTCCAGAAAATTTACATTTTTACAAACTTATAAATTTAAAACGGAATCATAAACGATTTCTAAAAATTCGTTAGAAATAACAGATAGTTATACAATATAAAATGACCAACTATATTTATATAATATGTAATTTATGAAATAATTAAAATTATATACTAATTTAATGAAATCGAATGAAGCTGATTCGATTTACTATGTGTATATTGTATAATACTAAATCAAATCAGATTAATTCGTTTTACTAGGTGACCAAGCTAAATCAAAACAATCTAATTCGATTTATATTGTATCGAATTTTATTCGTTTATAGATCGAAGCTATCCGTTTCGATTTGACTTTATTTCTACTAACTCGAATTATACTGATTCGATTTAGTACCAAAAGCTAAATCGAATTTGATCAATTCAATTTAGATAAATTTATGCATAAAAATATGTACGTAACATTTTTTTATTTGAGACTTTTATGTAATATTGAATCTCACTTGATTTATTAATATTATTTACCCATAATTATAAAAAGTTATATTGTTATAAATACTATCTATGTCATAATATAATCATCTCTTCTTAAGATTTATTTTGACGTTATTATTAAATTTGTGTTAAAAAAAAACAAATAAATTTTTTAAGTAATATCAATCAATTGAATAAAGTGGGATAACAAAATTACATACTATTTATCTTTTAATTTAAAATTTTATATTTTTAAATGAGAAAATGATAAATTGATTTCTGATTTTTTGGTTCGCGGATATTTAAGTCATTGACGATTTTAAAATATATTTAAGTCTCTGACCTTTTTAAAATCTAGACATATTGATTCCTGAGTCTAATTTGACCAATTTTAAAAACTCTCTCACGTGTGCGTCCGTATCAACGAGGTCAGTACAACGGAAGTCACGTTTGATTTTTCCGTTGAGTCTGGCAGACCCAAGTGAAGATGAGAGATCAATATGTCTAAGTTTTAAAAAGATTAGAAACTTAAATGTATTTTCAAATCATCGAGTATTTAAATGTCTATGGATCAAATGGTCAATGACCTATTTATTCTTTTCTCTTTTTAAAATTTAAAAATATTTTTTCTAATATTTAGATTTTAATATTTGAAATTATTTTCTTAATTTAGGTTTGTATTTAAATCTGGATAAAAAATTTAAATATTTTCGTAAGATTTACGTGTGAAAGTTATTTTTTTATAGACTGCTACAACCTATCAAGGATCTTCTCCTTCACATAAACCGCTACATACATGACTAGTTTACGTGATCATGATCTTTCGGTAGAGTTATATTTTGTACTATTTTAAAATTCTTTTTAAAAATATTTTTTTTATCCTTACTTCAAATATTTACACTTCACGAGTCTTTAAAATTAACACTAAATACGAGAAAGTATAGGAAAATAATGCTAATTGTGAACAATATAAATAATGAAGTAAAAAAGAAAGGTAAATTAAAATTAAAAATTAAATCATTAATTAATTATTTAATTTCAAATTTTAAAATTTGAAAAATTAGGATTAGTATTTAAACTCATTCACATTACGTACGATTATTCATAATCTCACCATAACCTTCAATATACGTCTAAAACTCGTCGTCATCTTCTCTGGTCCTCACATTGTGCCGCTGCACTCCCCGTCGACCATACCGACACTGCCGCAACCTCTCACCGACACTGCCTCCACCTCCGCCGGTCAGCCCGACGTGCCTTACCCTCCAGTGCTTAGCCCAATGCTGCTACCGCTGTTTTTGTGCCACTCTCCCGACAGCCATCATCGCGGACGACAAGTCCTTCCCATCACGCGTCCGTTGTGCTAGGCTCGTCTCTCTCTCCTGCGCCGGAAGCCAATCTCGGAGTCATTTTCAACCACCGCCGTCTCTCTCTTTTCTTACAGTCGTACTCCTCGCCGCTGAATTCATCGGCCCTCACACTGCTACGCCATGCCACCTATCTGTCGTCGTTGACAAAGGCGTGAAAATTTTTTTGAGAAATGTAGGACCCTTTAACTAAACTCTTTCGTGTATATATATATTTACGGTAGAGGTTCAATTTGCATGCTTCCTTCATTATCATTGCATGGAGGATATTTGGACTTTGGGATACTCAAAAGGCCACAGTCACAACTGAGCATATTATAGAATGGTCATTTCAGTAGGTATGCGGATGGTTATTTTAATTGTTATGTGGATGATTATTTTGATTGGATTGGGTTTAGTTATATATAATTAAAATATGTTGGATGTTCAATTTAGTAGGTATGCGAATGATTATTTTTATCCTTAAGTAGATGGTTATTTTCACTATGGGTGAACAATGCCAACGACAGCATGTGGCAAGCCAAGCAGCGACGGTGAAGCGGGATGATTATTGATAAAGGTGGGGATGGTAGCCGATTGGGAGAGAAGAGGGTATTAGAGTGAAATGTTTTGATAAATTAAGATTTGAGATTGTTATTTTTTTTAGAATAATTGAGCGAGTTTTTTTATTTAGGTAATTTGTGGAGTATTTTTTATTTTTTATATGTATTTGGGCTAAATTTGCATCCTATTGTTTATAGTGTTTAGATTCTGACGCGAGGATAAATGTTGGTATAGAATTTACTAAAAGAATTTCATTGTAAGCATAGTCTAAACCAACAATCTATCCTCTAATCAAAGTTAGAAAGTGTGTCACAACAATAAAATCAATAACCGGGAGTGGAATCCCAGATCATTTTTTCTAGGAGTTGTCATAGTATGCACATCATTGGTTAGGGTTCCTTGGGATGTTTCGAGTTGAAGGCAAGAGAAGTAAACAACTAGAAATCAAAGTAATTAACAATTAACAATCAAACAATGTAAAAACCTTGGCTAGGAGTGAGAATTGGAATTTTTATTCTCATTATCATCATCAATTGTGACAAGAATTGTCCATTACTCCCACTTAGTTAACCTCTAACAATGAAGGAAAGTCAAGTGGTATAATTCATAGTTGTCAGAACCGAACTGGTGATCGAACCGGTCAAGCTACTGGGTTATTGAGTCATTGGTTCAACCGGTGGGTCACTGGTTGAATCGATTAACCCGATCCTATGTAAATAAAAAATAAAAAATAGTCAAAATTTAAAATTAAAATTTAAAATACATATTTTTACTAACATTTTAAGAATATCCAGTTATTCTAAAATAATATGAAACAGGAATAATAAGTATTTTGTTAATTTTACTCTATCATAAATATTTTATTTTATTTTATTTTTATATTAAAATAATAATTATTTTCAAATTTTAATAATTTATTAATAAATTTATATCTATTATACTATTATATACTACAAGTATTTATTAAAAAATAATATTAATAGATATTATATAATTATAAAAAAATAAATGAATTTATAATTATTGTTAAATAAAATTATAATTAATTTAAAAATAAGTGAGTTTATAATTAAAATTAAAATAAATTAAATAGAAGTAAATTATTTGATAAAAGATATCTATATATAATATAATTTGTAAATATATTAACTAGAATTGTGATAGCCTGGTGGTTGTGATTTACTCCTTTTATATTGAGGACAGGGGTTCGAAACCCATCCATCCATTTTGAAAAATTTTAATATTCAGCAGTTCGGTCGGACCGGTTTTACCGAGTTTGACCGGTTCTCACCGGTTCACTCTGGGTTTGACCGGTTTGCACCGGTTCTCTACCTTGTTCGATTGAATTAGCAGACCGGACCGACTTAGGATCCGGTTCACTGGTTTTTCGGTCGAACCAGCCGGTCCGATCCAGTTTTTACAACATTGTGATAAACACTCTCACTACTCACTAGCCTAAGCTAATCAAAGATCCAAACAAGGGACATTTATTATTTTTGCTTTAAGGCTTGTAATGTGCTAAAATTAAGAACAAATGGGTTTAGCATAGGCTCAAAATTAGCTAACAATGGAAGATAAAAGGTAGGCTATTTGGGTAAGTGAGCTATTTGAACAATATATGGCCTCAATCATATAAGTGCATTCATACACAAAATAATATACAAAAAGAATCAAACAAATCAAAAATTGCAATCATAGAAAGAGAATAATACACACAAGAATAAAGATAAGTGGTTATATGATGCAACCACACAATTAGGCTCAAAATTCACATGCTTATGTGTTCTTAGCTCAAAAACATGATCCACAATGTATAGTTCAAGCAAGTTCTAATTTTTTTTATTTTTTTCAACTCAATTGGGTACCCTATAGATAAATTTCTTGAAAAACTTCATTATTATGATGATGATGATGATGATGATGATGATGATGATGATGATGATGATGAAAGGACAGGGTTCAAAACCCACCCCACACATTTTGACAAATTTTAACTTTTAGCAGTTCGATTGAACCGATTTTATCGAATTTGACCGATTTTTACCGGTTCACTCCGGGTTTGACCGATTCACACCGGTTCTCTACCTTGTTCGGTTCAATTAGCAGACTGGACCGTTTTAGGGTTCGGTTCACCGATTTTTCGATCGAGCCGGTCGATTCGGTCCGGTTTTAACAACACTGGTATAATTGACTCTAATCCACACATCTTAGTCAAATCCTAGTGAAAGACTAGCTTTGGTGGAACTCAAGTCAACTAGCAACTTCTAATTATCAACTAACAAAAGACTTTGACAATTCAAGAGTCTCCAATTGCTCAACCTCCAAGCCAAGAGTGGAAATCCACTCCATAGCCATAAGTGACATTTCCTCAAACACTTGGTGAGCAAGAATAAAAGACATTATAAAATTGAGAAAGCAATTCAAATTAAAGCTATCCACTACAAACAACTAACAATAACAAAGCAATTAACAACAATGAATATGAAATTCCTTAATGCATTAATAGAAGTCAATCTCAACAAGATCCAAATTCAAGATCCAAAATAACTAGAATAACAAGAACACTAAATGAAATTAGAGGATGGAAACTACAAATGAAAGCAATCTAAAATTGGAATTAACACAGATCTAACTAAAGGATCCAAGTAAAATTGAATTGAGAACACTAAAATCTAGAGAGTAGTGAGAGTTTCTCTCTCTAGAATTCAAACTAAAACTAAAACTAAAGTGTGTGGTGATTCATGCCATTCTCTTTCACTTCCAGCCTCTTATCCTCAAATTGGGCTTGAAAGTGGGCCAAAAATCAGCTCAGAAATCGCCCCCAGCGTTTTCTCTTTAATGAGGCACGTGACACTTGTCACACGTACGTGTCGCTTGGATAATGCACTGGCCACGAGTACGCATCAGTCATGTGTACGCGTCGGGTGGACGCTGCACTTAGTCACGCGCACGCGTTAGCCACGCATACGCGTCGTCACCAGCTTCTCAAATCTTTAATTCTTTGTGTTTCTTCCACTTTTGCACGCTTCCTTTCCATCCTCTAAGTCATTCCTGCCCTATAAATCTGAGATCACTCAACAAACACATCACGGCATCGAATGATAATAAGAGAGGATTAAGAATTAACATTTTTAAGGCCTAGGAAACATGTTTTCATTCTTAAGAACAAATTAGGAAGGAATCTCAAAACATGCAATTTACATGAATAAGTGTAAGAATAGTTGACAAAATCCACTCAATTCAATTCAAAATATACCATAAGATAGTGGTTTTTCAAGAGTTGTAATGGGGTTAGGGTTAATGTAGGATTGTATTTGGTCAAGTGGACTAAAGTTTGAATCCTTGATTAACCTAAACTTCCCATCTAACCTAAGACAATCCATGTAATCAAAATACAAAACCTAACTACCCATTGACTATTGACGTTGGGATTTTTGCTAGTAAAGAATATCATAAAAATAGTCGTGTTGTAGATATAGTCTCTAAACCAACAAAAATCCCTTCGTACAAACGTTTTGGGTGTCACAAGTAACAAACCCCTTTAGAAATTGTTAACCGAGTATTCAAACCTCGGGTCGTCTTCTCAAGGAACTGCGAGGAAGTGTGTTCTTATTATTGGCTATAAAGGTTGTAATCGGGGTTTAGAAGATGAGAAGCAAGTAATTTAAATGACAAGTAAAGTAAATGGCAATTAAAATAAATAAATACTATAAAGTAAACTTTTGGCAAGGTAAGAGAAGTCGGAGGTCCAACGTAGTTATCTCTCTCAACTATAATGAAAGTTGAATCTAAACTCCACTTGGTCAACCTTTACTAGGGCAAAGGAAAGTCAGGGGACTAATTAAATTGACCTTTGAATCCTATTTATTTCCTTAAGAAAAGGTTGGGATTGCTTAAGTTCAGCTCAATTAGCAAGATAACGATTATCAATTATGTTGAGTTTAATAACTGTTGAGTTACTAAATTCTTAACCAGAACCAAAAGGAGAAAAAGTAAAATTGCTGGAATAATAAAAATATCCTTAGATAGGAAGCAATGGTGACTTAAATAAAAGAGAACAATCATAAACTGAAAATACCTCAATTATCATTAATTCAAATAACTGTCTGTAACATGGAATAATTCGTAAATCAAATTATAATAATCAATTCAAATGTTGGAATAAATAAATAAAAGTAAAACTAAATTAAAAGAACATTAAACCTGAGATCCAGAGTTACTCTTAAAACAAGAAGAAATCCTAAATCCTAAAAGAGAGAGAGAAGATCTCCCTCTCAACTAAATCTAAATCATTGAAAGGTAAAATATGCGAGCTCTCCCTGAATGGATGCATTCCCACACTTTATAACCTCTGGTCTATGCTGTCTGTACTTGGATCTGGGCCAAAAAGGGCTTCAGAATTCGCTGGGGGCGTATTCTGTAATTTCTGGTGCGTGGCCTCTGTCACGCGTCCGCGTGGGTCACGCGTCCGCGTGGGTCACGCGGTCGCGTCATTTAGAGCTTTTCCTTTCCACGCGGTCGCGTCAGTCATGCGACCGCATCATGTGCGTTCTGCTTAAGGCGCGCGGTCGCGTCAGTCATGCGGTCGCGTCACTGCTGATTCGTGCTTGACACGCGATCGCGTCATCCATGCGATCGCGTGAATACCAGTTTCCTTCAAAGCTCCGTTTTGCTTTCTCCTTCCATTTTTGTATGTTTCCTTTTCCATCCTTTAAGTCATTCTGCCTTAGAAAATCTGAAACTACTCAACACACTAATCACGGCATTGAATGGAAACAAAAGTAATTAAAATAATTAATTTTTAAAGCTTAGGAAACATGTTTTTCACAATATGACATAATAAGGAAGGGAAGGTAAAACCATGCAATTAATGTGAATAAGTAGGTGAAGAGTTGAATAAATCACTTTAATTAAGCACAAAAGAACTCATGAAATATGGGTTTATCAACCTCCCCACACTTAAACACTAGCATGTCCTCATGCTAAATCCAAGGTAAATAATTAAGGTTAAAGTGATGGAATGTTATGAAATGCAACCTATGCTAAATGCATATACCTAATGAGTCATGCAATTCTAATTCATCCACTCATATATAAAGCCTATATGTAGTCAAATTATTTCACATTCTCAAGGAGATATATATACATATATAGCTAACCCTCAAATAATAAAGCACTTTTTGCAAATGAGATGAGAGAAAAAAACTTGCAAGACAATCAGAGATAAATGTTAATGAGCTTTTGAACCCTCACTGGATTTTGTGTTTTCTCTCTAATCACTCAGTGTTTATTGGGTTAACCGCTCTATTTTTCTTTTTATTCTTCCTTTCTATAACCTTGTTTTTCGTCAAACCAATCAACAATTATAGAACATAGTCATACCAAAACTCATGAGGTCTTTAATTAAGGTTGTAATGGGGTCAAGGCAAAGGGTAAGGATATATGTATAAGGCTAAGTATGTATAAATACTCAGAAAATAAAAAAATAAAAATAAAGAAAAAAATACAGAAAAATATCCAAAATAAAAGAAAAAGTATGTACTAGTTCACCAAAATAAACGCCAGAGATGGCGACCTCCCCACACTTAAAATGAAGCATCGTCCCCGATGCTCAATCAAGCCGGGTGTGAAGGAGTGTCATCACTGGTAGGGATGGTAGCTGGGGTCTCTGTGGCGGTAGTGGGCTGAGAGTCTGGCTGTTGTAGAGGGGGGACTGACTGGAGCGGGATCTCCGGATCTACAGCCTCAAGCTGATGTGGGGCCTCCTGCTGTGGTGTAGCGTGCTCTGTGCCTGCCTGCTGATGAGGCTCCTTCTCGTGCTCATCCTCCTCCTCCTCTGATGGCTCTGATGGTGTGTCGGGCTCGGAGGGGATGTCGGCGCCCTGTCTGATCATCAGCTTCAGATGGGAATAGCGTCGCCTGCTGCGGCGCTCCAATCTCTCATACCGGCGCCTGTTACGGTGCTCCATCTGATCAAGCTGGCGGAATAGACGGTGCACGAGGCGATAAACCGGCTCAGAGGCGGGTGGAGGTGCAGTGGTGGTAGCAGGGGCCGCTGGGGCAGCTGTGGATGAAGAGGGTCCAGCAGACGGAGGGGCTGTCTCATCAGTAGCAGTGACAGGTGGTGGTCTGTAGCCCAAAGCAAGGAAGTTCCTGCTGTGAGGGATGATCTTCCTGCAGTCCGCTGCTGGTGGTCGCTCATCGGCATCCTCCCAAGGCACATCAGCCTGATGGCCTAGCCGTGTAACCAGGTAAGGAAAGGGGAGGGTGCCTCGGACGTGGACCCTGGCCATATAATGCCGGATAAAACGAGGCAAGTACAGGTCCTTACCCTCCAGCACACACCAGAGGAGGGTGATCATGGCAACCGGGATCTCAGTCTCATGAGTACTCGGCATCACATAGTTGCTCAAGATCTGATGCCATAGCCGAGCCTCATCATTCAAGTGTACTCTCTTGATCCCTCTAGGCATAGTGGTGTCCTGACCCATCTCCCAAGGAACAGCAGGGTCGAGAGCTATCCGTGCCTTCACAGCATCCCAATCAAACCGCATCTGGCCCATGTCCTCCTCAGCCTGTGCATAACCATATGGCTGATCGGGCTTGGCTGGGAGCTGGAGAATGGTCTCTATGGCCTCCTCAGTGACCAGAATTTGCTTTCCCCTCAGGTTCACTGCATCTAGGGTAGTAAGGTAGTAGTTGCAATAGAATTCCTGGACCCAAGATGCATTGACCTCTGTCAGTGGTCTCTCCAGAAAGAACCAGCCCCTTTGCTTGATTTGCTCAGTGGTGTATTGCTGGAGGGCTTCTGGAATCTTCAAGGTACGTTCCAGGTATAGATTTCTGGAGTTTGCAAAAGTCGGGTACTTCAGCTCACAATACCGATTTGCAAATTTTATAGGATCAGTCGAAGGGAGCAGCTGGTCAGCTTTTTCCTGCTGTGTGAAGTTCTTCTCCCGCCATGAGGAATCGTGCATTAGAGCAATGATGGACTGGGAGGAATCTCTTCGCTTGCGCTTGCCAGTAGCCTTGCCTTTGCCTTTTCTTTGTGAGGCAGACATCCTGAAAAATAGAAAATCAGGAAATGGAAAAAATAGGAAAGCAAATAGGCAATTTAAATAAAGGAAACTCAAAACGGTAAGGGAGAAATAGAATAAGGAAAATGAGTAATTGAAATGTGATTGAATGAATATTAAATGGAAAGAAAAAAATCAATATGCCATAGTGAGAAAGTTAGAGGAAGTGAAAGTGATAAAAAAAAGATCAAGATGGTTAGTATGGTAAAAAGAAATTAGTAAATTAAAATTAGTGAGTTAGGAAAGTAAGTGGCATAGAAAAAATTCCATATAACAAGGATTCACAGGTAAGAATAGAAGTACTCATAATTGAATAAAGAAAACAGGGTGATGTTAATTTGAATAGAAATAAAGAAATCAGAAATTGGAATCAGTGAATCACAAATGCAGGTTATGAACCAGGAAATCAAAGAGGATAAGAAAGTGGCCCTAGCATTCATGAAATGGTTTGGAAAAAGCAGAGTAAAATAGAGTTGCCAAACCAAAACAAGAATGAAAACAATTTTCAAAAAAAAAAAAAAATTTGGGCAGCATTCCGGCTAAAATTGGATTGTCCCGGGAAATAAACAGCAATCATATCAGTTCATATGAATTAAAAAAATCAAGCTGCATGTACATAGATATAAAATAAACATACAAACTCAATGTAAACAGCAGCAACATACAAGAAAGCAGCATATGAATCATGATTATAGCAGCAACAGATTTGCACATAGGATAAAACAGAAGTAAGAACAGTGCAAGTAAACAGACCTAGATCCACTAACCACAGCCTAAGCTACCTAACAACCTAAAAATCCACTACAGCATGCATATCTATCTATCCTAATGATGAACAGAAATGGAAAAAAAAAGAGTACAGAAAAAAACGACGAACGGATAAAAGGGGGTTGCGTTTTGCGGAACCTGGTAGGCGGAAGGGGTGGAACGGGGAAGAAGGTGGCTGCGGCGGTGTCCGGCGCGGTGGCGGGGCACGGTGTCGCGGTGGCTGCTGATGGGGGCAGTGGCGGCGAGGGTTTTGGGTTGGTGATAGAAGAAGGGGGGTGCGGTGGGTGGCGGAGAGGGAGGGGGCGCGGCTGGGTGCGCAACTCTCTGTCTCCTTTTGGGGTGATGTGCAATCCATGCAACGCGATCGCGTCGCTCACGCGGTCGCGTGGGATTGGTATTGTGCAAGTGACGCGGTCGCATGGGGCATGCGATCGCGTGGGCCAATTTGTGCGAAATGCACAGGGGCCGCACGATTCCAGCTTAACTTTCTGTTTGTTGGATCCTTACGCCGATATATATATATCACGCGGCCGCGTGGGTCACGCGGTCGCGCGGGTGGTGTTTTCCGCGATATGACGCGATCGCATGGGGCATGCAGTCGCGTCGTGCATCCCTTTTTTTTTGTGCATGAAAAATGCAGAATGCAATGATTAATAAGAATGTTATGCATGATTCCAGGTTTAATAAATTAAAATGAAAAAGGAAAAATGAAAGCAATTAACAAGAAATAAATTGAAAAAGAAGCGACCATACCCTGGTGGGTTGTCTCCCACCTAGCACTTTTAGTTAAAGTCCTTAAGTTGGACATTGGAGGAGTATCCTGTTATGGTGGCTTATGTTTAAATTTGTCCAAAAATCTCCACCAGTGCTTGGAATGCCAATGGCCTCCGGGGTCCCAAACTAAGCACGCAAAGCTTCCGAACAACTTTAAATATATTGTTAGGCTCCTGGGATGACAAATGTCAGAATAAACTCCAGGATTCCAAGCCTTGCTTTTAAATCCGCCTCCGTCTTGATCTACATGTCTCCATTCGGGCGGGTTAAAAAGTAGAATCTCACCTTGGTGACCAAACGTTTTCCGTGATCCATGTGATTGAGCATGATACCAATCCGTGTACTTTGAAGTGAAGCGTGGAACCTTATTGAACCTTGTGCACCAGCTCTGAGTACGAGCCATTTCCCTTTTACTCTTAAAGCCGCAGAGAGCTCTAAGCTGGCCATCTGTTTCAAGTAAACCATATTCAAGTGAATAAGTAAAGTTATAAGTTAAGGATTGTACCCACTTGAAGCTTGTATTAGGTGGTAATAGCCTTGGGACAGGTGTTTTTGGTGGTTCTACAAGTTCCGTTTCCTTGTGCTCTTCTGTGAATTCTCCCACTTCCTTGCAAAGATCTTCAATTGTATCTGTATCCTGGTCAAAATCTTCTATGTCTTCCTCATCACTCGAGTCATAGATTGGAGGTTGAGAGAAATCTACCTCCGCATCATCTTCATATTCACTTGGGAAAAATTCTTCGATCTCAGAGAATTCACTTGCGGACGCAAGTTCATCACTAGGAGAACTAGACTTGTGACTATCATCATCAAGGAAATTTGCTTCTTGGATTATTCCGTCTGATTCTTTGTAAACGACTTGCCTTGGAGATTGTACGGTATCCTCCTTAGCATCAACTGTAGCATCTTGGACGGAGTTTTCCTCAATTCTGGATTCCCAAGGAAGTTCAGAATCTCCTAGATCTTCAACCAAACTCTTCTTCTTGAACAATGACAGCTTCTTCCACTTGTTCTAGTACGAATTCATTCTCTATCTTGTCCACTGGAGTCTCTAGTATTTCTTTCATGCTACGCTCTTCATCGGGCTGTCCACATGGAGCTGTGGTTGATCCTTGTATATTTGAGCGCCTAGTGGCCCATTGAATTAGTGCTTGCTCCAGTTGTTGAATGATTGTTTGAAATTTAATTACTGTTTCTTTTAGGCGATCCTCTGCTTCGCGGTTTGCCAGACTTGGACATGATACAAAGGAAAGTGGTGATGATTGGGAACGATTGGATTGGTATTGGGGTAAGGAAGGATCATATGATGGCGAATGGTGAAGAGAAGCTTGTGAGTGTGGGGGTTCGAGGTTATGTTGAAAGGATGGTTCATATGCACGGGGGGGGGCTTGTTGGTAGTTACAAGGTTGTCCACCATATCTTTCAGCTGGGTATATCAATTATGTTGAGTTACTAAATTCTTAACCAGAACCAAAAGGGGAAAAAGTAAAATTGCTGGAATAATAAAAATATCCTTAGATAGGAAGCAATGGTGACTTAAATCAAAGAGAACAATCATAAACTGAAAATACCTCAATTATAATTAATTCAAATAATTGTCTGTAACATGGAATAATTCGTAAATCAAATTATAATAATCAATTCAAATGTTGGAATAAATAAATAAAAGTAAAACTAAATTAAAAGAACATTAAACCTGGGATCCAGAGTTACTCATATGCGTTCTGCTTAAGGCGCGCGGTCGCGTCAGTCATGCGGGCGCGTCGCTGCTGATTCGTGCTTGACACGCGATCGCGTCATCCATGCGATCGCGTGAATACCAGTTTCCTTCAAAGCTCCGTTTTGCTTTCTCCTTCCATTTTTGTATGTTTCCTTTTCCATCCTTTAAGTCATTCTGCCTTAGAAAATCTGAAACTACTCAACACACTAATCACGGCATCGAATGGAAACAAAAGTAATTAAAATAATTAATTTTTAAAGCTTAGGAAACATGTTTTTCACAATATGACATAATAAGGAAGGGAAGGTAAAACCATGCAATTAATGTGAATAAGTAGGTGAAGAGTTGAATAAATCACTCTAATTAAGCACAAAAGAACTCATGAAATATGGGTTTATCAACTATCTTTTGCCACATATTCATGCATCCCGAATTTGGGTACAATACATATGTATTGCTATCACCACTTACTTTGGGGCATTTTTCTCCCTTTTTTATTGCTTTTTTTTCTTTTATTTTAGTTTTTTTTCTTTTGTTTTTCTTATTTTTCTTTTTATTCTTTTTATATATGTGGTGGATAACATATATACGAGAGATCAATGCATATGATTAAGGTATTAAATGCACGAACATGTGCTCAACTATCTTTTTCACATTTTTACAAAGATATACAATACCTAATTCTCAAATCAAACGTTCCCATACCCAATTTCTCCACACTTAAATTATACACACTCTCACTAGTCTAAGCTAACCAAAGATTCAAATTAAGAAAATTTTTTCCCATTTAGAGTTAGTGATGTGCTAAAATAGAGAAAAAATGGGGTAAAATAGACTCAACATTGGGTTGCAAAGGATGATGAAAGGGTAAGGCCATTTGGGTATGTGAGCTTAGTGAAATAAAGGCCTCAATCACATAAATGCATTCATACATCAAACAATGGAAATATAGAATCAAGCAAGACAAAGATCACAGTCTTAGAGAAAACACACACCGAAACAAAATATATTAGTTGATAAAATGCAACCAATCAAATAGGTTCAAAATCTCACTAGGCTTGTCTGTTCTAGCTCTAAAATCATGTTCCAAAATAAATTTCTTCAAGCAAGTTCAACAAAAATTTTGATTCAAATTAGTGAAATGCCCTAAAACAGTTTTCTTGGAAAGGAATTCATCACTTCAACCAAGTAGTCTAAACAAGAAGGAAGTAGTAGATTATGCACAAATTCTAACTATAATGCGATCTATCATGCAAATGACTAACTATAAAAGGTAAATTATACTAACTAACAAAGAAAATTAAAGATTGGGTGTTGGAGAAAGGAATTGTTACCCACAAAAGTCGGTCCTTGACCTCCCACACTTAAAGATTACACCGTCCTTGGTGCATGTAAAGATGTGCAAGTGGATCTGAAATTGCCACTTTCAATGGTCTAAGGATGGTGTGACAGGGGCGCCTCCATGTCCACCTCTCGATTGCATTTTTTGCCAAAATTTGAAGGGGCCTCCGGGGTATCGGTCTCCGGCCTCCATGGATGGGATAGACAACTAAGGTGCATCCTCTCTCGGCGATTGTCCTGAAAATGAGGGAAATGGGGAAATTTGAAGCTTAGAGAGAAGGACAAAATATTAAGAAAGTGCTAGCAAAGAATAAAGCCAAACAAGAATAGGATCTCTCCATTACATGGTAGCTACAATATGTAAGGGAGAAAGCAATAAAAGCATTAAGGCATATCACTAGCACTTGATGCATGTGTCAAGAGGCACACAAGTATAAAACAAGAAAAGAGCAACTCAAATTGAAATTAATAAAGATAAACACGTGCAAGAATAGTGAAGACATGAGAAAAGCACTAACCCACTCTAACTCGAAAGCAATGGGCACAAAGATAAACGAATATGGAGTTAGAGAGGAATAAACCAACACTTCATGCATGATGTTACAAGAATAGCAAGATTAGAATGCACAAGGTATGCATCACCAAGCAATAAGAGCCACCAAAGCAATCTATTGGATTCACAAAAATTAAGTACGAAATAACCAACACTAAGGAGAAAAAAATAACAAGTATAGAAAATAAGGATGAAGAACTAATTACATATAGCAAAATAAAATCTCAAACAACAAGAACAAAGGTGATCAAGTATCACAAGCAAATGAAAATTAGAAAGAGAGAAGTGGAGAAGTAAATTTTTTAAAAAAAAAAGAAAGGTAAAAAAATGGAGACATGTAAGTGAGTAATGGTGAAAAATGGAAAATTGAAGAAGAAGAAAGAAAGAAAGAAGAAGAAGTAGGAAAGAAATAAAGAAGGAAGAAGTAAAGAGAAGGAAACAGGGCAGCGCGCCCTTTATTTGAATTCAGAAAGCGACGCGTACGCGTCAGTCACGCGTACGTGTGGGAGGGAGAAAACGCTTATGACGCGCGTGAGAAGCAGAAAAGAGAAGGTGACGCGTATGCGTAAGTCGTGCTTACGCGTGGAGACTTTTCGTGCTCTTTGCACAACACTCGCATGGTTTCAGCACAACTCTCTGCTTTTTGAACGATGCAGCAGCAGCATTTCAGCATAAAAAATTCACAATTCATGAAACAAGTGTAACGCATACGCGTCGGTCACACACACGCGTGGGTAGGAGAAAAAATAGATGACGCGTACGCGTCAGCCACACGTACGCGTGGCATTGGTTGTGCGCCTAGCACCCCACCCGCATGATTCCAGCACAACTCTCTGTTTTGGAACTATGCAGCAGCACCCTCCCCGCACTATTCTGGTATGGTGGTGTTTTCAGGGTCACGCGTACGCGCCAGGCACACGCACATGTGAGGTGCCCCTTTTTTTTTCATAATATAGGGGAAGTGTAATTAAGCACACTTTAGGCACCTAGATAAGCAAAATACTCCAAAAACACTTAAAAATTCAAGGCAACCACAAAATTGCCAACATATCTAATCAAATTCAAGAAACTCCTACTATATCTAATCAAACATTTCTACTAAAAAAGATGAAAATAAAGTTAAAGAAGATGCAAACTAGGAAGATCATACCATGTTGAGGTGTCTCCCACCTAACACTTTTCTTTAACGTCCTTAAGTTGGACGGTCAATGAGCTCTTGTTATGACGGTCTATGCTTCCATTCCTTCTTGAGTCTCCACCGATGTTTGGCCTTCACAAGTTCTTTGGGATCCAAAGTGAGGTCCGCTAAGTCTTCAAGAACTTCTTCTTGGTGATCCTTATGATTCCGTGTGGATGGCATAATTCTTGAATTCCTATTGAGATACCCTACTACACCTTGGAATCCCCTCATCTTTTCGTTGCACCATGCTTAGACCTCAAATGTTGATTTGGTTTCTTTGATGGACTTTGATCTCTTTGCCACTCAACATTCATTTGCTCACCATTTAGCATTCCAAGAAGGATTTGAAGTTGAGAATCTGTTTCCAAGATAGCATATTGATGTGGGCCTATGAAGCTCCTTGGTGAAATTGTCATATACTCAATTTGCTCATGCATGAGCACCTTCACTTCTTGGTGTTTTGACTCTTCTTCATCAACATGTTGTAGATTTTTCCCATCCACTGTCTTTAAATATTCCTCATTATCAATCAAATCAAATTTGGGGAGTTGGGTAAAGTCCACTTCAACATTTTGTAGTACCCTTCATCAACCTCCTCTAAGCCTTCTTCATTATAAAACACATCAAATTTAGGAGGTTGGGTGAAATATACATTAGTATTCACTTCTTCCGACTCAATTACCTCATCTTCCTCTAAGAAGGCACACTTTGATTGGAGAGCGAAAGATTGCAACTCCTCATTAGAGTCTTCTTGCAATAGTGGAGGTGGTGGGAAGTCCACATCATAGTCACAATTCTTCCCCACATTTAGACTTTTACTCATACTCATCTCATGAGGAGTCTCATGGTGGATCTCAACTACAACTTCATCAATCAAATCACACCGGAAGATAGAACGGTCCACCGGCAGATGCTTCATAGTCTCATCCAAATTAAAGCTCACGGATTTACCAGCAATCTCAAAAGAATAAGTGCCCGAAAATGCATCCAGCTTAAACCTAGAAGTCTTCAAGAAAGGCCTCCCTAATAGAATGGATGACGGCTTCCCGGAGTCATTAGGAAGCATCTCTAGGATGTAAAAATCAATTGGGAAGATTAATCCCTTGATGCTCACTAAGACATCCTCAGCAATACCGGCCACAGATATAATGCTCTTGTCGACTAAAACAAAACGAGCTGCCGATATTTTCAATGGTGAAAGGTCCAATTCATTGTAAACAAACAAAGGCATAATGCTCACACAAGCACCAAGATCACACATACAATCTACAAATTCAACATCATCTATAGTGTAAGAAACTAAGCAAGGACTGGGATCGCCACATCTCTCTGGTATAGCACCCATCAAAGTAGAAATTGAGCTACCCAAAGGAATAGTTTCTAATTCATTAATCTTTCCTTGTTCATGCACAAATCTTTTAAAAACTTAGCTTAGGAACTTGGCGAATAGCATCCAAAAGGGGAATGGTTACCTCAACCTTTTTGAAGATATCTACCATTTTGGGATCTAGCTCCACTTGCTTTTTAGTCCTCTTTGTCAAAATGGAAAATGGGATTGGCATGGCTTCTTTAAAGATATCTTCTTCCTTGGAGCCACTTTTCCTGGCTTGAGCAACTTCCTCTTCAACAATTTCTTGTACCTCTTCCTCATCTTCTACATCCTCTACCTCAACAATGTCTTCATCAATTGTAGCCTCCTTCGCCTTTGATTCCTTGGAGCTCCTCTCTTGTAGTATGGTGCCGGACCGAAATAAGATAGCATTGATACTACCCTTTGGGTTGGGCAATGGTTGAGAGGGAAGTGCACTTGAGCTTGAAGGTTGGAAGGCGCTTTGGTTATTGTTGGAGGGTAAAGGTAAGCGGGATATAAGCTCTTAGAGAGTAGAGGTGAGTGTGGTTTGAAGCTCTCTTTGCCCTTGAAGAATAATGCGAAGGGTATCATCTGTTGGAGCTTGATTGGAGGAAGAAGAATGGTAGGTGATTTGAGGAACTTGTGGTTGGGTAATTTGAGGCACTTGAGCTTGCCTTTGGTGAGGTGGTTGGTATCTTTGACCTTGGTTTTGTTGTTGGTAGGGAGGATTTTGTTGATAGCGATTTTGTTGAAAATTATTGTTTTCCCTTTGACTTGCACCATTGTCTCTCCCTCCTTGGTTGTAATTGTATTGATACCCTTGGTTTTGCCACCCTTGGTTATAATTTTTCCCTTGTTGATAGTTACCTCCTTGATTTAGACGGTTGAAGTAAGCGTTGGTGGCTGCCACGGTATTCTCCTCTTAGAGTTGTGGACATTCATCAGTATAGTGAGAGTTAAAAGCACAAACTTCACACATTTTTTGTGGGACTACCATTTGGTATTGTTGTTGTGGAGGAGGTTGTTGTTGATTTTGATGGATTTGCTTGAGGATGGTGGTCATCTCCCATAAGGTCTTGGTGAGGGCAGACTCATTAGAGGAAACTTCATTGATGGCCCTTGGATGATTGTTTCTTTGTCTTGCATGTTGGGTAGATTCGGCTAGATCGGCAATGAGTTGCCATGCTTCTTCCGCCGTTTTGTACTTCGTTAAAGAGCCGTTACTCGAAACATCCAAAAGGATCTTATCTTGAGGTTTCATGCCTTGGCAAAAGTACCTAATCAACACCAAATCGTCAATCATGTGATGAGGACATGAATCAAGGAGTTTTCTAAAGCGTTCCCAATACTCATAGAGAATTTCCGAGTCACCTTGAATGATACATGAAATCTCTTTTCTCAACCTATCCGTCACTTCCGGTGGGAATAATTTATCCAAAAACTCCCTTCTAAGCAAATTCCAATTAGTGACAACCTCCTCGGATTAAGTATAGAACCATTCTTTAGCTCTTCTCTCAAGAGAAAATGGGAAGGCATATAACCAAATGGCAACCCCATTCGCACCATACCGCCTAGTAGTTGAACAAGCTGCTTGAAAGTCTCTAAGGTGCTTGATGGGATCTTGAGCGGGTAGACCATGGAACTTAGGAAGTAGATTAATCAACCCGGTCTTTAGCTCAAAATCGGCATT
This sequence comes from Arachis ipaensis, assembly GCF_000816755.2. Lineage (NCBI taxonomy): Eukaryota > Viridiplantae > Streptophyta > Magnoliopsida > Fabales > Fabaceae > Arachis > Arachis ipaensis. Next base: position 19,260,113 of record NC_029789.2, read on the forward strand.
CAAATTCGGATTACGCATTTGAAATGGTTGGAGGATGAAGTCCGGAGCTCTCGCCTCCTTGAGAGTGATTCTTCTAGGAGCGGCCATAGTATCGGTACCTAAATCAATGGAAGAGATATTAATAGTATCAATGGAAGAGTAGATAGTTCCTTCCTCAAATGATGCTTTTGATTCAACCTCGGATAAGGTTGGTGAATTGGTAGAAACCCCTTCACCACCTCCAAAGGCTAACCGACGCCGAGTTTGCCTAATGTGAGATAAAGTCCTTTCAATTTTGGGATCAAATGAGGCTAAGTTCAGATCCAGTAGTGAACACGTCATTCAATGATAGAAACATAGAGTTAATGACAACAAAATACACTAAGCAAAGTAACTACTAAATGCTATTAAAAATGAATCCTAACTAATAACCAAACTAGCAAACAATCAAGGAAAGTACAAATATTCACATATGAACATATTTACACCAACCAATAACATGGCACACATATGCAACTCCCCAGCAATGGTGCCAAAACTTGACGCGAAGATAAATGTCGGTATAGAATTTACTAAAAGAATTCCGTTGTAAGCATAGTATAAACCAACAATATATCCTCTAATCAAAGTTAGAAAGTGTGTCACAACAATAAAATCAATAACCAGGAGTGGAATCCCGGGTCGTTTTTCCTAGGAGTTGCCATAGTATGCACATCATTGGTTAGGGGTTCCTTGGGGATGTTTGGAGTTGAAGGCAAGAGAAGTAAACAACTAGAAATCAAAGCAATTAACAATTAACAATCAAACAACGTAAAAACCCTGGCTAGGAGTGAGAATTGGAATTCCTATCCTCATTATCATCATTAATTGTGACAAGAATTGTCCATTGCTCCCACTTAGTTAACTTCTAACAATGAAGGAAAGTCAAGTGGTATAATTGACTCTAATCCACACATCTTAGTCAAATCCTAGTGAAAGACTAGCTTTAGCTTTGGTAGAATTCAAGTCAACTAGCAACTTTTAATTATCAATCAACAAAAGACTTTGACAATTCAAGAGTCTCTAATTGCTCAACCCCCAAGCCAAGAGTGGAAATCTACTCCATAGCTATAAGTGACATTTTCTCAAACACTTGGTGAGTAAGAATAAAAGACATTATTGAGAAAGCAATTCAAATTAAAGCTATCCACTACAAACAACTAACAATAACAAAGCAATTAACAACAATGAACATGAAATTCCTCAATGCATTAATAGAAATCAATCTCAACAAGATCCAAATTCAAGATCCAAAATAACTAGAATAACAAGAACACTAAATGAAATTAGAGGATGGAAACTACAAATTAAAGCAATCTAAAATTGGAATTAGCACAGATCTAACCAAAGGATCCAAGTGAAATTGAATTGATAACACTAAAACTTAGAGAGTAGTGAGAGTTTCTCTCTCTAGAATTCAAACTAAAACTAAAACTAAAGTGTGTGGTGATTCATGCCATTCTCTTTCACTCCGAGCCTCTTATCCTCAAATTAGGCTCAAAACTGGGCAAAAAATCAGCTCAAAAATCGCCCCAAGCATTTTCTATTTAATGAGGCACGTGATGCTTGTCGCGCGTACGCGTCGCTTGGATAATGCACTGGCCACGCGTACGCGTCGGGTGGACGCTGTACTTAGTCACGCGCACGCGTCAGCCACGCATACGCGTCGTCACCAGCTTCTCAAATATTGTATTCTTTCTGTTCCTTCCACTTTTGCATGCTTCATTTCCATCCTCTAAGACATTCCTGCCCTATAAACTTGAGATCACTCAACAAACACATCATGGCATTGAATGGTAATAAGAGAAGATTAAGAATTAACATTTTTAAGGCTTAGAAAGCATGTTTTCATTCTTAAGCACAAATTAGGAAGGAATTTCAAAAACATGCAATTTACATGAATATATGTGAGAATAGTTGACAAAATCCACTCAATTCAATCCAAAATATACCATAAAATAGTGGTTTATCAGATTTCTTATTGTCTCTCTAGCAGAGTTCAAAACATAATACTTTCCATCACGCTCTAATTCACTTTTGTATAAAAAAATTATTCTGGTAGCATCTTCATTAACTTGTTGTATCAAATCACCAAACTTTTTATCTACAGCACTCATACTCTGTCATATAAAAAAATATTACGAGAAGAAGAGAGGGGGTATTTCTTATATGAGAGGAGAAGGAAATAGAGTGCAGAACATGAACATCTCAAAATACACAAAAAAATATTACAGAACATGAACCATCCCGAAATCCACAGTATAGCAGTGTTGCAAAAATATAGGTGCTTGATCAGGTGTTGTTTAAAATTGCAGTATCAATTTTGTGGCCAAAAACACAGAATTTATCTCACCCCTGTCTCACAGACACAACATCAATAATAAACCAACAACATAAATAATTTCTGTAATTTTATTCCATTATTTTTGTGTCAAATTTATCTAATGTAGTATTTTTAAAAAAAAAGTAATCTGTTAATAAAGATAACAAATAAATTAACAAAATTTTTATATTTTATTCCTTGAATAATTTTATCTAAAAAGTTATTAACACATATCAAGGCATCGAATGGTATAAAGGGGAATTAATTTTTGGTAATTTAAAGGCTTGGGAAGCAAGTTTCCAATTATAGATCAAAATTAGGAAGGAAAATGTAAAACCATGCAATTTCTATGAATAAGTGTGAGAATAGTGGATAAAATCCACTCAATGAAGTACAGAATGTACCACGAAATAGTGGTACATCATAGACGCGGGTGTTTGTCAAGCACGTTCATCTTAATGTGATGAACAGAGCTGATTGTCACTGATCATCCTATCCACCATGTTGAAGTACGAATATACATCTTAGAATTAATCAAACATGGATCGAAGAAGAAACAGTAATACTTTTATTAATTCATAGGACTCAGCAGGGGTTCTCCCCTCAACCTAGGAGGTTTAGAAACTCATACTGATGTAAAATACAATGGTGAAAACGTGTATGGTGTGTGTCCTCCCTATGGAGAATGTAAAATACACTTTAAATACTAAATGAGATGACTAGTAAGGATAAAACAGTCTTTTTAGTGCTAAAATCCACTTCTGGGGCCCACTTAGTGAGTGTTTGGGCTGAGCTTTGATGATATCCACGTGCTATGAGGCTCCTAGGGCTTTGAACGCTGGCTAGGGGATCCTCTCTGGGCATTTGGATACTGGTCTCTGCTCTTTGGGTGCTGGACGCCTGGAAGGGGGCAGGAAGCTGGCGTTGGATGCCAGTTTTGAGCCTTCTAAACCGAATTAAAGTATGGATTATTATACATTGTTGGAAAACTCTAGAAGTCAGATTTTCATAGCCATTGAGAACGCTCCATTTGGACTTCTGTAGCTCCAAAAAAGCTCTTGCAAGTGCAAGAAGGTCAGATCCGGACAACATCTGTAGTACTTTCTCTGTCTCTGAATCAGACTTTTGCTTCAGCTCCTCAATTTTAGCCAGAAAATACTTGAAATTGTACAAAAACATAAAAACTCATAGTAGAATCCAAAAATGTGAATTTAACACTAAAACCTATAAATACCTAATAAAAACTAAAAAAAATATACTAAAAGCTATATGAAAATGATGCCAAAAAGCTATTAAAATATCTGCTTATCACCTATCCCCGCGATGGGTAACGGGAACCCTGTATCTGCCAGAATTCGGGGTCTCTGCGGATCTCCATGAATTTAAAATAAAATAAAAAATTGAAAAAAAATCACTGCACATCTTTTTTTTTTCTCTTCCAATTTCCACTTGTTCTTATTATTATACCTAGCAAGCAAACTTAATCATTATCATCATCATCAACACGGTGTCGTATAGAGAGGGACAGTAAGAGCAAGAGAGCGAGAGCGAGAACAAGAGCAAGATGATAGAATAATCGAGAGGTTGATTAATTCTATCTGACTCTGGAATTATGCTAAGAAGGTTCTACAACTTAGCCAAAAGACTCAATTTGATTTTTTTTTTAAATATAGGTAAAAAAACAAAAATAAA
>NC_029789.2:19264391-19270259 GCF_000816755.2 Arachis ipaensis
CGGGAAAGAAGCGCACAAGCAGCAGAAGCCTTATCCTTTTCAGCACCACACGCTTCGCCCCATCGGTCTAAAGCGCAAACCATGGCAGCTCTTCACTTCACTCCAACTCCGCTCAAACCATCCTTTGCTCTTCTGAAACAAAACCACCCTACCACCACCAAGCTCAACAGTGTGCGGCCACGCCTTGCTTCACGTTCATCATTCATTGTGCGGTCCTATAAAGTGTTGATTGAGCATCAGGGGCAGTCCACCCATCTTGAAGTGGAACCTGATGAGACCATACTCTCGAAGGCAATCGACTCTGGCTTGGATGTCCCCTATGATTGCAAGCTTGGTGTCTGCATGACTTGCCCTGCTCGTCTTCTTAGTGGCTCTGTTGATCAGAGCGATGGTATGCTCAGCGATGATGTCGTCGACCGCGGCTATGCCCTCTTGTGTGCTGCCTACCCTCGCTCCGATTGCCATATTAGGATTATCCCGGAGGATGAGCTCCTCTCCCTCCAATTGGCCACCTCAAATGACTAATCTACTTTTCACTTTTCTAGATGTAATTCCATCCTGCTAATGGGTTTTCTTCAATGCCATTGAGTTTTCTTCCTTTAATGTATATTTCAATTGTTCGGCATTTTCTTTGATGCATGAAACAGATATATCTGACTCTAGTCAAATGTTGAAACAATGTTTATGGTTTACCTAGGATCAAGACTGAAGTGCAGTTTTATTTAAATACTAAACTTTGTTCACATGTTACAAGGGTGGAATAAAAAATGGCGCTTCACAGTTTCCAAATGCTTAAAATCCATCCACCAATAGTCCAATAGATAATGCTAATAGAACTAGCATACTCCTAGGTAGAATGGGGTTTAATTGATCTCCTGAATCTTTGCTTGATCTTTACCTTCACATTAATGCCATTGTCAATGATAGACTTGAGAACAATATGAAGCTTTCCCTCGAGCTTTTCTCCTTTTCTTGGAGTGTAAATCACGTCATGAATATCATCAGCCAGTGCTCTCTGAGCCAGAATGGCACCCACAGCAGCACAGGTGGTCTTGTTCTTGGTAGAAGCCAGGTCAAACTTCATATCCTTAGAAATGGAATGTGCCACTGCAACAACCTTGCTAGTTATCCTATGAACAATGCTAGCACGAACAGAGCCTTTAGATATGTAAATGTCCAAGCAAAATGGTTCATGATAAGGACCCGTAAGCTGGTTAAAAGTGGGAGTCCTTTGCCTCTTGTTCTCAGGAGAAACATCTTTAATTTCATCCAACCGGACCATAACAATTCTGCTTCTTGTTGCGATATGATCTTTCGGAAGCTTATCTTTGGAATTGGAAGTCACATTTGGATTTGGACACTCCTTAGCTTTCTTTGCTTCCTTAGTGTTTTCCTTCTTTTCGTCTTTCTTCTTGGAAGATTTCTTGCGTTGAAAATCTAAATTATACTCTTCAAACTCCTTGGAACTGCGCTCGAGCTTATAGAACAGATTCCCACGAACCCTCATGTTATCTATATCTTCCAAATCCATGTCATCCTCAACACGAGAGGGGTTACAATCAACAGGTTCATCAATACCATGGTGTGCAAATGTAGTAGCTGCTGATCTAGCTGAATGCCTTCCTGGCCAGGCTTGTGCCACCCCAGATGAGACACCCCAAGCATCACCATCTACAAGCTCTATGTTATATCCACTTGGAGGGTGATCAAAATTGGATAAAAATGGTGAAAGATGAAGGGTAGGGGAGCTCTCAGAAGGTGGCACAGATGCAGTTCCATGGCCATCATCCTTATTGGGAATGGCGGTGAGATACTTGAACCAGAAACTGGATTTTCTCAACAGAAAACGTTGGTTGTATAAGGAAGCAGCTCTTGTTGCGAGGAAGAACACCATCATCGGAGTTTTGGATACAGAACTGGATGGCTCCGTTTACATGAGAATAGTGCGACCCAAAATGTTAAAGCTCTCAAAGAAGCAAAACACCGAACAGTTGGCGTGCAGGGACAGAAATTGCGCGAAACTGAAACTCGAGATTGTGAAACCTCAAACTTTCGCCTTCCTTTCTTTGTCTGAGATGTAGTGCAAACTCGAAAAATGGAGGCAATACCTTACACTGCTTGATTAATGTCCTCAGTCGTCTTTGATATGGCAGCACTCTGGATTAGCGATCCCCAACTTGAACCAAGGCACAAACCCATGGAGATGGTGGTTGGCCTTAACTGAAATTTTCAAACTTCAGAGACATGGAGGAAAGATGATTCTGCAAGCAGCCTACCTTTTGTGGCACATATGGAAAGCTAGAAACGCTCATATTTTTGAAGGCAAGGCTGAGCTCCCTATGAAGATTTTCGAAGAAGGGAAAGATAAGAGGAAAGTTATGTTCTGGTTCTTGTCTTGGCTGTGTGTTCATTTGGTGGGGTATCCCATAGACATTGCTGATGTATGAGGCTCATATTTGGACCCAATATTTTCATATCAATCAAATTTCCTATCTTAGTTAAAAAAAAAAACGGAGGCAGCTAAAACCTAAAAGTAGAAGAGAGATGGAAGAGGATAAGCGAGCAACAATTCTGGTGACGAACGACGACGGAATCGATGCTCCTGGCTTGCGAGCTTTGGTTCACTCTCTTGTCGCCACCAATCTCTTCAAAATTCAAGTTTGCGCTCCTGATAGGTTCGTTCAATCAATTGTTTAATTCATTTCATACTAACTTAGAATTAGAATTAGATGATGATGATGATGATGATGTTGATTTTGCAGTGAGAAGTCAGCAGTTAGCCACAGCATCACTTGGCTCCACCCGATAGCTGCAAAGCAAGTACACATTGACGGAACCACCGCCTTCGCCGTCTCCGGTTCCAATATTCCGTTCCTTTGAATCAGAATACACATCTCTCCTTTCTTCTCATAACCGTCTCTCTTTACGCAACGTGCAGGGACTCCTGCTGACACTTCGAATGACCTTGGCAAGAGAGGGGTAATGAAACTAACAAAGTTATGAGAAACTCAGCCCAATGATATGTTAAAATAATCTCTGGTGGTTAAAGACGACATCATTTCTACCTTGTGTAATCTTTATAAGCTATCATCATCGTCCATATTTTTCTTTATTGTATCCATTTGCACAGGTAGTCAGTGGCATAAACAAGGGTAGCAACTGTGGCTATCACATGTATGTAACACTCTTGTCTTCCTAAACTGCACACTTTTATTCAATCTAATGGGCTCTCAGCTGCAAATCATTCATCTTTGCCAACCAAGTGAGGATGACTCGGAGGCAGTTTTCAAATCCCTTCTTAAAATTGGCATTTTCCATTTGATAGCAATTGATCTAACTGAAAGATGCCTAGTAGATGTAATTTACTCCATATGACGATGTAATCATCATTAACTCCCTGCAATTTGAGATGCACAAAATTATAATTTGCAAAGCAACTAGAAAACAACCATTGTTGCTTAAAAACTCCGTTAAGAAAGTGTTTTTCCCATGGCTGTACTAAGTATTTCCCTTTCTAGTGTTTACTCGGGCACTGTAGCAGGAGCTCGCGAGGCTTTTTTCAATGGTATACCTGCTATCTCTGTTTCATATGACTGGTATGTACGCTTCTGTGGCTAAATTGCTTTATTTATCCTGGATATTTATTTCTGGGTGAAGTTTGCAACCATTTTGTTAGCTTATAATTGTAACGAGCTGCAGAATCAATGTCTAAACGTAATATCATTAAGGGTCAAGCATATTATGAGCTATTCCAATAATCTATGTTCTAACTTCTATGTCCTACTAAAATGAGCAACAACTTTTCATTTGATCATTTGGAGTCTGTGGTACGCGCAGGGAATCCATATAACAATTTGGGCTTACATGTATAACCATTTGGGCTCGATTATCAGTCCAAATACCCATTGACTCGAGCTTTTTGTAGTTCATTAAGAAGTGGGTTAACGTGGAAGCTTATTAAGCCCAATTATGCCTTTTTTGTTCATTAGTAAATGAACATGTTTGTCGTCACTATGTTTTCTAATTATTATTAAGAGTAAAAGTGTAAGAGTACTAGTACTAGTGGACAATGGGAAGAAAATGGTGGGTGTGTCAGGGTGGAAAGAAGAAGCGCACGGAGAAGCAATGAAGAAGGATTAAGAAATGGAGGATCGGAGGGTGAAGAGTGTAGAGCATTGAATAGGGGGTGGTCAAATGAATAAAAAGCTGCACTTTAAAGTTGCAACAAATTAAAGAAATTGTGGTACCACATACAAAACGGAACTTCGATAATAACAGCTTCCTCAGATTTCCCTTTCATGTTCTGATCTGCCTCGCAGTCCCATGATTCATTTAATTTGATTATGTAATATCTATTTGTTGTGTTCCAATTAATTGCTCTTGCAATGTCTGACTTTTTTTTATTTTTCATTCTTGTTTTATGTTCAATATTCTCTTCATCTCTTGAAAGGTAAAACTAAACCCAACAACTCCTAGGAACTGTGATTAGTGTAGGTGAATTAACTCTAGTTAGCTATCATCAAAGATAAATGAAAACTCACTCCTGTTATCTTTATATATATAAAATTGTTAGTTGAGACTGTTAAATGATTTAATATATTTAATTAAATTATTATTTAACGATTTTTAACTATCGATAACAAATATTATCATTGTTTTAATGTGTCCGTTTATGGATAAAGCAGAAAAAGAAAAAGGGAGGCGGCGGGGTCCATGGAAGGAGATCGATCACTTGCTCTCTGAAATGTGAACACATAAACACAAATTACAGTTAAAAGGGAAAAAGAGTATTGGGGTGGGATCTAATAATAGAACGAATAACGTGCTTTCTTTTCTAACGGTTGGTTTAGAACACACCTCTTTTGCCTCTGCACTTCACTTGAGTCCCCCCAAAATAAAGTCAAAAGTGTTTTCTTCTTCTTTTTGTTCATACATCAACCACCGTGTTACTTTATTATGCAAAACGTTTGTCATCACCCTCACAACATCTATCCCCTTTAATTTTTTTTCTTTTCTTTTTTTTTTCCCTAAAAAAAAAGCATTGCTATTAAACAAATCCATATGTGTGTGTGTGTGTGTGAGGGGGCTGTATGCCATTAAAATAATCTTGCCATATGTATGCATGCAAAATTAGAGTAAATAAGTTTCAAGAATTTAATTCTTTTCTGGAATATTGAAACTTTTTATATGAATAAAAAAGCCTATCTTTGATGGACATACATGAATTATTTCACCGTTAAAATGTGACACTTATAAATAATGCAGTTTAGCATTTTGGAAATAAAAAAGCCATCCATCACAAAGTTTAGAGTTAGTAAACCCGAGAGATGTATATGTTCATGGAGATTTTTTCTTTCTTCCAAAGGTATTATTACTTTCTTATTAATTCGTTCTTTCAGTTAACATAAACTAGTTGCATAAGAAATTATTGTAGTTAAGTTAATATCTATTCCCTTTTTTTTTTCGTGAAAAATCTTGATGGCATCGTGCTTTACATTCAAAATTGTAGGAATGGAAATGATTGACGAAGTTTTAGCTTAGACAAGACATGAACGACCTTTTAAGCTTTAATAATTAATTAGTTACCGTTTCATATATTATAACGTGCTTTACGGCTGTTCTTTGAGTTTGAAACTTCCTTTTTGGAGTTCTTAATACTCAGTTTATATATAATAGTTTTACTCTCTGTTTTTAGACATTCAACGGGAGAAGTGTCCATGTATCCCTAGAAAAAAAAAATGGTTATTTATACACTAAAATTAATCACTAAAGTTAATTATTAATATATTTATGTATAAATATATTTATAATTTAATTTATTTTTAATGTGTATTTATATTTTAATATGTATATTATACTGATGATTGA
>NC_029789.2:19271410-19271734 GCF_000816755.2 Arachis ipaensis
TTTATGAAATTTTAAATCTCATAAAATTATTTTCAACAATAAAATCAACTATTATCATTACAATCACCATCTTTTTCATCATCGTTATAATTTCTATCTCAACCACTTCAATTGTAAAATTATATCGTGTTATTATCATTATCTCATCTACTACCATCAACACTAATAACAACACCATCAACATCACCAACATCACTACTATTCTCTTTTCTCATTTTTTATGCAACATTATTTTTTCTTTTTGAAATGTTTTTGTATTGTAATTATTTTTTTGTAATATTATTTTTTATAATGTTTTTTTTCTTTAACTACCATAACTACCAT
>NC_029789.2:19271826-19273788 GCF_000816755.2 Arachis ipaensis
TATTATTGACGCATGGAACGGAGCTAGGTTAGAGATATTGGGGCCTAAAAGTAAATTTATTAGGTATATAAAGTTAATTTCATAAAAGATAAGGGAGAACTAAAATTAGAAGTTAGGGGAGGCTAAACTTAAAATTAGATATAACTTGAAAGATCATTGCACAAGTATCTGACAAATTATATATATACTGGCGTTATCACCTATATCTATATTATATTTTACGATGTGTTTATAATAACATTATCACGTTCAATTTCTAAATCATTGACGATTGGTTGTAACCACTTTTAGTTAAATTATACAGATTATCTATATAATAAATTTCGATAAGTTTTTCAACCAAAACCTTTCTTTCAAATATCATCGAAATATTGATTGATTTATATTTATTATCCGATGAATAGCCAAGTGAGTGTTAATTAAATTTCAAAATTTTCTTTGTTATTTGTGGGGTATGATTTATCACTTTGCAGGTGGGGGAACATGCACCATAACATGCATATGTTGTCCCAGAATGCGTCCTATAATAATATTCCTCCACCGAACATATATCAACTCTAAAATTTGTGTGTGTCGATTTCAATCTTTCAGACAATAAAAACTAGTCCTTCACCCTATACACTCATCCAGAGCATTTGGAAAGTTACTTATTATTTGTACAACTTACCATCCTCCTTCTAGCAAAATCACTATTACTATGTATGTGTGAGCCTCAGCACAAAAGCGAATTTAAAAAGTGTAATGATTCAATCATGATGTGGGTGTTCTAGCTAAAAGGGTGGCGTTAATGTAATGTTATATGCATTGGCCTAAGCCCAAGGAGGGAAGCAGAGACCGTGCATGCTCTTTCAAAATTTGAAATCATATAATATGATATATATGTAACATATTATCATTTTATTTTATTTTATTTTCCTTTAAGTTGGGGTTGTGCTTGATAGGGTGTGTAACAAGGGAAACCAAGTTTAGTACAATTGGGCCACGTGGCTGAATTTGAAGCCAAAAGTCGCCCCTTTTAGCTCAACTAAGCCAACCTGACCCAAAAGCATATTGTTGTGATAAATTTTATACTTAATCAGGACTTAAATACAAATGAGTAATAAGGTCTCAACTTGACTATTTGTTTCAACAAAACAATGATAATCTTATGAGAGACAAGAGTACAGAATCTATTTAATGTTTGAATGAGGACAAATGAAACCGCATTCACACTAAATTCCAACTCCAGCATTAATTTCTATAATTTAACCATATAAGGACGATGAATAATTAGCCTTGGGAGACCCAACTTAATTAGAACCCTAAATACCGTTTTAGCTTGGTTAATAGCTTTGCTTCAACCCTATAAAACTCACTGTTTCCTTTTATTAACCTGTTTCTAATTGGTTTTCTTTTAACTTTTTCTGCTTCTTAATTATTTAATTGACTTATATTATATATATTGACTTAGGTTCTCGAAAGTAGGAATCCGGCTTCACACTTCCAGACTTTTGCTACAGTATTAAACAAATGCAAAAGGTTGAGATGTATATAGAGAAGTGAAAGTTTAAAAGAAGAGGTTAATTAAGAAGATCGAGGTAAGAAAGATTTGTTACTCAATTTGACATGTAGAGAATGTCTTAAGCATGCATCATTTATATATTTCTCTTTCTTTAGTTGACCTCTCTTGTGGGTCGTTGCCGTAAAGACAACGGAGCTTGGACTTCTATAAATTATAAATGGACTTCAATGTGCTTCATTATTACTACTATGGGGAATTATTATGTTATTATTTTTAATATGGAATTTAACCGTTGAAACACCAGGGTTTGGGGGTTTTTATGGTGAGTTGACCATCCTGCTTGAAATAGAATAACCGAGTCCTATATAAACTGTGAATGCTAATCATCATTGTATTAATAGATTTGGAGAATATATCAAGGTTAAGATTTATACATGCAATACACAACCTTGACAACCTTG
>NC_029789.2:19274148-19302328 GCF_000816755.2 Arachis ipaensis
TATTTTATTATATTTAAAAATATTTACTAATAAACAATTCTGCCTATGTTACACTTGCGGTAGATAGCCGGTTCCAAACTAGAATAAAGGAAAAGGGTTGTGTTAGACTTTCGACTGCCAACATAAAAACTTAGTCGAATCTTCATGACATGGAACAAAGACGTTATTGCGCTAAAGCTAGATCGTTGCCCGGAAGTAGCATGCTGTATAGCTCGTGTACAGTGTCAAATGAGTAAGAGTCGCTGCATCGGTGTCCATATATAGTGTTAAATGAGCAAGGATTTCCGCATTTTCGTGAACGGACGGGAGTAAATAAGCTAGTTCACAAAAAAAAGGTAAAGGTAAAGGTCGGAGCGACAGAAAGTTGAGATTTGGGACATAAAACATAGGCACTCTAACAGAAAAATCCACGGAGGTGGTGGATACCATGAAAATGAGGAAGATTAACATCATGTGCCTACAAGAAACAAAATGGGTCGGCGCGAAGAATAGGGAGTTAGATACCTCCGAATTCAAACTTTAGTATACTTGAAAGGTGAAGAAAGGAATGGGATAGGTATTATTGTAGATAAGAAGTGGAAGAAGGATGTCAAGAGAGTAGGTGATTGGATCAGATCATTTCTTTTAAACTTGTGGTGGAAGGAGGTACTTTTCATGTGATTAACGCCTATGCACTGCAAATGGGTTCGGACGAGCAACACAATAAAAGATTTTGGGAGGATCTAGAGAGTTTGGTCCAAAACATACCTTCGAGAGATAATATTTTTTTAGGAGGAGATTTAAATTGCTATGTTGGAAGAGAAGTGACTGAGTATGGAAGTATTCACAGAGGCCATGGTTTTGGGATGGTCAATACCGATAGTAAAATTATTTTAGATTTTTCCTCAACCTTTGACCTTCTCATTGCAAATACATATTTTAAAAAGAGAGATGAACATCTTATAACCTATAGGAGTGGCATGATAAGCTCTCAAATTGACTTCTTCTTATTGAGGAGAGTCTACTGAAACTTTTGCACTAATTGTAAAATTATTTCGGGAGAGAGTTTAACACAATATAGGATGCTTGTCATGAATTTTCAGGTTGAGAAAAGTTGAGGAAAAGACATCATACAAAGAACTCAAGGACGAGGTGGTGGTGGATGAAAGGTGAGGAACAAAAAAGCTTTCTAAGACGGATAGGAAAAGAGAGCAAAGTGGAAAGGGAATGAAAGCGCGAAGGAGATGCGGAAAGAGATAGCAGAAGTTATTAGAAGAACAATAAAAGAAAGTTTTAGTGAATCTAAAGGAATATGACCAAGAGACAAGGAGTCCTAGTGGTGGAATGCAAGTGTACAAGAAAGGATAAAGGCAAAAAGAGAGTGATTTAAAGAGTGGTTTTTGGGCCGAAATGCAGATAATTAGAAAAAATATTAGGCAGCTAAAAAAGAGACAAAAGTGGCTGTAAGTGAAGCAAGAACAAGAGCACATGAGGGTCTCTACCAATCTTTAGACCCGAAGGAAGGAGAAAAATATATATATAAAATTGCAAAAAGTCGTAAAAGATGAGAAGATTAATAAAAGGTGGAAGAGCTACTTCTAGGGATGGCAAAACTCTCCGAGACGCGTGGATCCCTGCGAGAACTATCCCGAATAAGGATCCGATTGTGGAGAATTTTTTTCGTGGGAATGGGGATGGAGGACACAATTTCCTCGAGGCAGGCGTGGGGACTCGAGCGGGGATCGCCGCCCCGTTCCCGTTAATCCCCGAAATTCATAAATTTATTGAATTGCCCTTAATAGTTGAATTATCCTAATCCTCATTTGCATAACCCTTCTTCAATTCAGAGATCCCTAACGCTATTCATACTCCATCCAACCTCTCTGCAGCCACCCCCTCGCCACTCTCTCTTCTCGCCGCATTGTCACACCTCACCGTGCCATCATCCTCACCGTGCCATCATTCTCACTGCGTCGTGCTCTCTATTTGCAGTGTTCCTTTTCGTAACTCTGCCGTCGTGACCATTCTCTTCTCTATTTTCGCGTCTCCCACCTCATCCATTGCTTTGTCCTCTGACTCGCCGTTGCGTCCCCCATTGCGTCATTTCGAAAGAAGTCACCATCTTGTCGTTTAGACTTTTTGCATAAAATCTTGTTGTTTTTGTATAGGATGGATACTTGCAGCTCTATTCATATGGAAATTAATAATTAGGTAGAGCTATCAGATAGATGGGGACTGGGGTCCCGCAGAGAATGGGGCTCTGTGGGGAATAGAGATGGGAGCAATATTCCCCACGGCAGGGAACGGGAGCGGGGATGGGGAGCAAATCTGGGGGGGGGATAGGGAGCAGGGAGGCATCCCCCGTCCCCGCCCTACCCGTTGACATCCCTAGCTACTTCTACGAGTTATTTAATGAATGATAGAAGACTCTTCCAAGTCTTGGTCAGTTATGCACGAGGGAAGAAGATCAAAACTTCGGCTATTATCGAAGGATTCGAGACTTCGAGGTAAAAGAGGCTCTAAAGCGGATGAAAAATGGTAAGATAGTAGGACCCGATAATATTCCAATTGAAGTTTGGAAGGGCCATAGAGAGAAAGGAATCAGTTGGTTAACAAGAATTTTGATGAGCTTTTAAGGTCAAAGAAGATGTCAAATGAGTGGAGAAAGAGCACATTGGTACCTATCTAGAAGAATAAAAGGGATATACAGAGTTGCAGAAATTATAGAGGGATGAAGCTCATGAGCAATATCATAAAGTTATAGGAAAGGATGATAAAATGGAGGCTAAGACAAGAGATATAAGTAACAGAAAACTAATTTGGTTTTATGCTAGGCAGATCCACCACTAAAATTACATACCTGCTAAGAAGGATGATGGAGAGGTATCGTAGTAATAAAAAGGATCTACATATGGTGTTTATTGATTTGGAAAAAGTATACGATAGAGTGTCAAGGGAGGTCTTATCGAAGGTTTTAGAAAGGAAGAGAGTAAGGATCGCATATATTCGTGCAATTAAAAATATGTATGATGTGGCTATAACTAGTGTGAAGATTTAAGGTGGTGTGACAGAGAAATTTTTTATTGGTATAGGATTACACCAGGGATTATCTTTAAGTCCATATGATCTTTTCACATCAGTCTTGGAAGTACTCACAGAGCATATCCAAGAGCCTGTGCCATAGTGCATGCTTTTTGCCAATGATATCGTCCTTATGAGAGAGTCAAATGAAGACCTAAATAAGAAATTGAATTTATGGAGAAAAACTCTAAAAGTGTATAGTCTGCGCATAAGCTGTAGCATGACGGAATATATGGAATGTAAGTTCGGCTGTCGAAGGGAAAACTCTAATATAGATGTGAAGATTGGAGAAAACATCCTACCAAAAGTTAAAAGTTTTAAATATCTTAGATGCATCATACAGGATAATGGAGAGATTGAACATGATGTAAATAATAGGATCCAAACAGGTTGGTCAAAATGGCGGAGTGCGTTTGGTTTTATATGTGACAAAAAAATGCCTTTAAAACTTATAAGTAAATTTAATCGCACTACTATCAGATCGGCTATACTTTATAGTATAGAGTGTTGGGCAGCCAAAAGGGAGCACAAACATAAGTTAAATGTTATAGAGATGATAGATGGATGAGTGGTCATACGCGATTGGATAGAATAAGGAACGAAAATATAAGAGAGAGAGAGTTGGAGTAGCACCTATTATGTAAAAGATGGTAGAATTGCGTCTTAGGTGAGTTGGACATGTGAGAAGAAGACCGACAGTGCATCCAATCAGGAAGGTAGATGAGATGAAAGATGGATAAGGAATGAAAGACAAGGGAAAATCTAAGAAGATCATCCATGAGGTGGTCAAACGAAATTTACATGTAAACGGTTTCTCTATACATATGATACAAGATAAAGTTTAATATGGTCATTTGATTCATATAACCGAACCCACCTAATAGAACAAGATTTTATTGTTGTTGTTGTAATAAACAAAATTTATTAAATTAGATAAATTTTAACTGTTTTTTTTTTTTAATTTTTAACATATATATATATATATTATATATATATTGGCTCAGTTCCAATGCATGTCCCTGTGGCAAAATGGTATGGCGGTATAGAAATGAATCTTGCAACGTGTGAACAAATGTGAGCTTGGATACGGAAAAATAACTAGCTAGATATATATAAATTGTCCCACCAATAATTGATAGATGCAAGTGGACATTAATAACATTGGAGAAGTTTACCATTCATGAACGAACCTAGCTAGTTATACATAGCAAACCTCCTATTCATTATTCTTAATAATTAAAAGAATCAAATATGTGTCTCACCTCAAATTCAGAAAAAGCTAATGAAAGAAACCGGTCAAATGAATAATAATCCGAATCTCAGTTGTATGTACGTAGATAGCTCTCTCCGATCCATATATAATTGCTTATCATCTTATGCATGACTTTGGAGACAAGAGAAACTATATTAAGGAACTTGACTAACACCATATATAGATAGAGATATAAGAATAAAACAAAAACTGAGGCTGATCAAGATAATAAGCATGACATTCACACTAATACTACTGTTCAATTAGGTGTTTAAACAGTTGAATAATGCAGAAAAGCGAAGAAGGTGAAAAGTGAATATTATTTGTTTGTGGAAATTTACGAGAAACAAACAAATCAAGCAAGAGCGTACATGCATGCATGGGTGATGAAACATGAACATTGAATTTCGTAGCACGGTAAGCAAAACCAAATAGAGGGTTTGGCTGTTTTCCATTTATAAACAAACAACATTAGTCACTGTTGTTTCAGAGGCTAAGGAAAATCAAAATGTGTTTGTAAATCAAAATAGGTTAGTGGTTATCCCGCAAAATCCGTTCACGTGCTGATTATTACTGATCTCATGAGTAACATACACCTCTACATACTACGTACATACATATACATATACATATACATACCAGATGGATTCATGATATATATTTAGAAAGAAAGAAGAGAGCATGGCATGCAATGGATGTGGCCATGTCACTGTGCGCAGCATTTCCCACATGATGCATAGCAACACAGTTGACAGTTCCCCTCTTTCGTGCATAATAATTGAACTGTCAATATGAAAAGTCAATGCCACTTTGCCATACATACATTATTCATGTTTCCAAATCTTATACACCAACTTCTTATTGTGTCAACTATATATCAATTGCGCATGTTTACAGACTAAACGATTATTCAAAGTCACCCTGTATCAATTCCCTTTTAAATAATTATTGTTATAAAAACATACATGAATTAATATTATTTAATTTTTAAAAATTAAACATTAATTTAGAGTAAAAAAAAAGAGAGAATAAATTAGAAGAAAAGAAGTGTGATTAAGTAGGCGTTTTCCGTTAAGAAAAGGTGTCGGGGCATGATTGCAGTGGTGACCCATATATTTCATGAGATTGACCAAAAAAAGCAGTGTTTTTGAACAGAGAGAGAGAGAGAGAGTAGTTGGTTTCAATTTCTCGATATTTTGCATGCGGAAGCAATTAAGCCCTCTCCTTTTGCTTGATATATAACGCCGTTACATACCGTCGTTTTCCTATATATACACTACACACTCCCTCCACTTCCTTTAGCTTTGCTTTATTTATTCATTCATTCATTCAACTTTCTCTTTCTTTCTCTCTCTCTCTCTCTGCTTTAATTTGTGTTGGCGTGAAGCAGAAGTCTGGTATTTTAGCTCTCTCTCTTTCTCTGTCTCTGTTGTTGGAGATCCGTAGCTTCATTATAATCATTGTATTGTATGATCTTCTCTGGAAAAGATACATGGGGAAGAAAGAGCAGCAGCAGAAGCAGAGAGACACAGCAAAAGTTGAAGCGGTTCTTGAGCTCATCAGAAAACAAACCCAACTCACTGTTAAGCAGGTACCTATATACCAACCAACTCTAATTTATAAAATCTTCATCGAAATGCATGATTCATTTAACTAATTAATACAGGAGAAGTTCTGCAACTATGCTTGTGTGGAACGCTTTCTCAAACAAAAGGGTGATAATGTCAAACGAGCTGCCAAGCAACTCAAGTCTTGCCTTTCTTGGAGAGACTCCATAGGCACCGGTACATATATATTATTCTCTTCTTTCTGCAAATTACAAAGCTTCTTAACCATTATCATCAACAAATTAAACTAATGGACTCTTTTCTATTGTTTGAAATTTTAATATCTGTTTCCTTGAATTAAGGCTTAAAAGTAAAATGCAGGGCCATTTCTCCCAATCATTAAAGTCACCCTCTTCTTCCATACCCATCTCTTTCTTTTTCAACTTATTCATTGATTTAGTTTTTCCCTTTTTTTTTTCTGTGGCTTTTCTATTGGAAACAGAGAATTTGATAGCAGATGAATTCTCAGCTGAACTGGCTGATGGTTTGGCTTATGTGGCTGGCCATGACGACCAATCCAGGCCAGTTATGGTAATTGATTTCAGCACCGTTGTTGGTTCGGTTCGGTTAGGTTCTTTGATTTTTCTGAGTTAATGACTTGAGTTGGTATAACAGATTTTTCGGATAAAGCAAGACTACCAAAAGATACATTCTCAAAAATGGTAAGACACGAGACTTCCAAAAAACCAAGAAAAATGAGGCTCTTTTGATGAGTTAGTTTCTAACACGATTTGTTTTGAAATTTTGAAGGCTTACTCGATTGTTGGTGTTCACAATAGAGGTAGCCATTTCGGTGATGCCTAAAAACGCAGAACAATTTGTGATTTTGTTGGATGCAAGTAAGTCCAGCCAGAAATAACATATAATTGAACTAAATAATAGTATCCGGAGTGAGGATCTAGGGTCCTATTATATATCGGGAATTGCACTAATATTCTGTCTCACAATTGGTTCTCCTGAAATGTAATTAAGATTTGTCAAGTAAAAGAGTTAGTAGTTGATGGATGGTTGCGCAGGCTTTTACAGGTCCGCATCTGCTTTTATGAACTTGCTGCTGGCAGCGCTGAAAATAGTGGGCGACTACTACCCAGGCAGACTCTATAAAGCATTTGTCATAGACCCTCCTTCTCTCTTTGCTTACATCTGGAAGGTAACTAACATTCGTATCACCATTTTTCCAATTTCAAAATATATAATCTTCATGCATTATGCTTTATGCTTTATGCATACTCCTCTATTGTGTTTGACCATTTACGATCAATGTCAATGGACCACCATCCTGCTCTGTTTTTAAGGATTCCCCACACCCAATCCAAATCCACATGTCTTCCTTTTCAAACCCAATTAATAATTGAAATAGTATCCTTTTTTCAACATGACAAACATTTATTGTATGATTCCTGTGATTGCGGGTGCAGGGTGTTCGTGCCTTCGTGGAGCTATCAGCAGCGACCACGGTGGTATCATCGTTGGATTACGAAGAGTCGCTGGAATACAACGACTTCGCAGCATATCACCCGCGAGCCTCGTCCCTCCGATTCGACCATTCCACGATCCAATCAACGGCCAAGGTTGGCTCATGCTCCTCCTCGCGCTTCGCCTTCACCGTCTCCCAATCATTTGACTCGCTCAAGCCGTGGTACCTCAGCATGGCAGACACGTCAGCATCCAAAGTTGGGCCCACCAGCCCATCTCCTATGATGGGCCAGGCCCGCATCTCCCCACTCAATGCTCGCTCCTTCTCATTTGCATCTCCAGCTTCCAGGACGCCACGTGGCGACGCCACCATCAATGCCGCCAGGCTCGCCAGGAAGTCGCTGTTCCCGTCGACGCCTCTGCCGCAGCGCGTGACGCCGAGAGATCCGAGCGTGAAGGCGGCGATGCCACGAACTCCGCGGGCGTCGTTTCTGCAGTCGCCGGCGACGTTCTTCCGGAGAGAGGGACACGTGAGCAGAGGAGAGAAGTGCCGGGAATCGTTCGTGGCTTACTTGAAGTTCTACCGTAGACCCTACGACGAGATGGTGTACAGGTCAAAGATGCGACCCCCACTGGGTGGACTCATCTCCATCGTCTCTCCTCACATCAGGCGCCGCCACGTGTCACTCTCTCAACGATACTGACCTCAATCAAACAGAGTTTCACATCGTTGCTCTCTTCTTTTTCTTTTTTCTTTCGCGAAAGTAAAAAAGTATATAGTGTATTTCGATGAATTGAATTAGTAGCTAATAATTCATTAATTAAATTTGCGCAATTCCATGTGTGCGTACGTGTGTGTGTTCTTCTTCATGCATTGCATTCAATTAAATGAAACGACCAAGTGCTTAGTGGAGTGTGAAATAGTAATTAAGAGTTGGTGTGTGTATGCCTGGGAAGAAGGTAACGTGGTCGAAACGCCGAACCCTCCCTGCTTTGGAAATCTTACGGTGGGAAATGCAAGTACAACTAAGTAGGTTAAGATAATTACCGAATCGTTGAAAATGAGCAGCGTTGATGTTTGTAAATAATTTTAAATTGATGCTTTATTTGGTGTTGTGATAACGAGGGTTATTGTATTTAGAATCGTTGGAGGAGTTATTCGTTGAACAATCCAACAAAAGCAAAGAACAAATTTGAAAACTTTGATATTGTATCGTTGTGGTTGTTTTATGTTACTCGTCGACTCACACGGGAGTTGGTACTTGGTTGGAATATGTGTCTGGTTTTGCTGTCTGAGAAGTCAAAGAGAAAGAGGGTGAGGTAACTTGGAACTTCTTCGTGACTTCGTATTATTGAGAAGTGGGAAATCGCAGTGTGCAAGGAAATTTTGATGCACTTGTCGTATAGCAATCAAGGCTTGCGTTACTCCAACTGGGACTAGATTATAGTATTAGAACACTCGCCTATTCTGAGAAGGCCTTTGCAGGTTTGCTCAATAGCGCTCATCAATATGGACAAATCCTATTTTAGTCCCATTATCGGAACTTGGATTATGATGTTTTTTGCTTATGGATTTCCAAGTGATAAGTGTTTTTTTTTCCCTTTGCTTTTTTCAGAGTACGAAGTGGTGATGACTTGGAAACTGATAATAGATAAGGTGAAAGAGAAACTCAGTCTGTGGAAAGCAAAGGTTCTAAACAAAGCGGGTAAGTTTGTTCTCATCAAATCAGCGATAAATAGCCTACTGATATATTACCTTAGTCTGTACAAAATGCCAAAGGCGGTTGCGGATAAGATAATTGCATTGCAAAGGAGATTTATGTGGTGTAAGGGGATAGTAATAATGGTATCCCGTTAGTTAAGAGGGAGTTGATTCAGGCACCGAAAAAGGCTGGGGGCTTGGGGATTGGGGATGCAATACTTCGAAACACAGCGCTCTTGTTTAAGTGGTGGTGGCAGTTTTCAAAAGAGGATTGCTCCTTGTGGAAGAAGATTGTATGCTCGTGTAACAACCTGAACCCTGGTGTCATGCTAGTAAATTAGTAGCTACCGATTAAAGGAGGGTCCTAGAAAGACATCTGTCAATTAAACATAAAAGAGCATAGGATAAAAAATAAAGTGCTTACTGGCCTGGCGATGGAGGTAAGGAATGGAAGGAGCACCCTGTTTTGGGAAGATAATTGGCTGCAAGGTGGGTCTCTGAAAGTGACTTTTCCAATACTCTTTTCTGTTTCAAACCAACAAGGATATATGATAGGGGATTGTGGATTTTGGGACAGACTCGAGTGGATATAGAATTTCCAGTGAAAAAGATAGTTGTTCCAATGGGAGTTGGAACTTGTCCACCAGTTTCATGAGAGGCTAAGGCCAGTAAAGTTGTCAGATGGTAAAGAGGATAATATGGTGTGAAGGTTTAATAGTAAAAGGGTATTTTCTACCAAATCTGTTATGCAGGTCCTACAATCGAAAACTCTGTCAGATGAGATAACGAGTTACAGTTTTACAAGTTCAGTCTGGAGAGGAGTGGTACCTCCTAGAATTGAGCTTTTTGGATGATTTGTACTTGTTGGTAGAGTTAATACCAAGGAGAGGTTGAGTAGGCTAGGTGTTATTATGCCCAGTGATAATATTTGTGTATTTTGTAAGAAGGAGATAGAATCGGTCAAGCATTTATTTCTTCTATGTGAACTAACATGGCAGATGTGGTGTAGTTGGTTGAGATATTTTGGTGTAGTTTGGGCTATTCCTGGTACCATAAGAAAACTGTTTGAGAGTTGGACTGATAGACATAAGCAAAAACAAGAACAGAAGAGATGACTGACTGGGTTCTTTGCAGTGATTTAGAACATTTGGGTGGAACGTAATGCTAGGATCTTCAATAATAAGGAAGCAGGTGTTGAGTTCGTAATAAGGAGGACGTTTCTGAGCTACAAAAAATGGACGGATAGTGATTCTTTTGATTATTGATGGCAATGTTAAAAATGACAAAAATTTTATGTATTTCTATGTAATACTTATTGTTTGGTTCGTTTGTTCTACTTTACTGTGTTGAGTTTCCTTTGTTTTAAAAAAAAAAAAAAGCTATGAGAGTTCTAGATTATATATATGTAGTGCTAATAAGAACCATATGAGAAAGTGTTCCTGCTAAAATTATGTAGTCCAAACAGTAAGTAGAGGAAAAGATCGTCCAATCAAATAACTAAGTTAAAGGTCTCGAGTGCTCTACTGCTAAAATTCAGATTGGAGAATGCTGCGTCTAGCTTTTTTGTAAGAGTAGTCCACCAGAGACATCGGTAGCTTTGAAACCATTCTATATTAAAAATATAAATTACTATACTTAGTTAAAACTTACTCATTTGTTTAACAATAGAAAATATTATATATACATAAAAAATTAATCATCATATATTTTGTATTTTAATATATACACAAATAACTGATTACTGACTAATTTGTTTGGCCGATTAATTAAGGAGTTCAGAGAAGGATAAAGGAACTTGGATGAAAACTCAGCACATCACAACAGGGACTAAGACAAGGATGGCGTGTGGTCACTAAACCATGCAACTTAATTTGTATTTACATACACAACTAGGTGATCCTTATTTCCAAAGGAACCAGTCCAGAACTAAAGGCTTATATATGACACGTATTATGGGGATTATTGTTGATTTTATTTACATAACTTTTCAAGTACCAACCACATACACTATGGAGTTACATAACTTGTATCGCCTGAAACACATGAAAACAACGCAGCTAAAATGGTACAAGGATGTTTATCATTTTATGCCTTCTTCTGGATAGTAACCAAATCCAATGTAGCACCGTAGTTTCTATTCAGGGCCTCAGCACACCAACCATGTCCATCTTCCACTGTAGGCATCCTCACTTCCATAACAGGAATTGCAGGCTGGCGTGATCCAGGCATCACAACACCGGCTAAAACTCGCAGCACATTCGCCGCATCAATGTCCATGCACACATTGATTTCAGGCACTCCTTTCGGCGCAGCCGGTATTCCCATTATCTTGAAATACCCCAACAAGTGATTTTCTTCTGCCTTATTCCCCTCACCTTCATACACAAGAATCAATGCCTCAGTTTGATTGTCATGAACAGTAGTGAAAACAAGCTCCTTCCTTGCAGGCATTGTAGTATTCCTGGGGATTACAGGGACAAAATTGTTTCCATCAGCTCGAATTCCGATTGCCAGAGGTGTGGCCTGAATGGTTAACAAGTCTAAGTTCCCAAAGGGATCATTGATGCCTGAAGCAACCGCTCCTTCCACCGCTGCACCACAAACTGCAGCTTCCAAAGGATTCATATCTTTGTAAAGTTCCTTTACCTTACAGATGTTAGTAACAAGATTCTTCACCCTTGGGATATAAGAACATCCACCAACTATGATCACATCATTTACATCCTCAACTTCTACTCTTGCATCCTGCAAACACTGAATAATTAAGCTTTCGCACTTCTCGAACACGCTCCTATTTACTTCCTCAAACTCCTCCCTATCAACAACCTTGTTTATCTTCACCCCATTTCCCAAGTCTACATCAACCTGGACATTGTTGTCGGAGGAAAGCCGGTGAATTGCGTCCTGGGTTGCAACCCGAAGCAATGCCATTGATTCAATTTCTTTGACCCCGTGACTCTTGAATATGTTTTCAGAATCAGGCAAGAGATGACGCATCATATTTTGAAGCAAGTCTTCTCCACCAATTGTACTTCCAGCCAAGGCTTTTATCTGAGAAACTCCTCCAGCAGTAGCTGTCACAGCAACATCACAATAACCAGCACCCATGTTGAAAATGAGAGCAATTTTCTCACTTCCACTGCCCATATTCTCATGAGAAGCCTGCTGTTGGTGCTGCGCATATAGCAAAGCCACGGCTGTCGGTTCGGGCATCAGCCTGAGCACATGAAGGCCAGCCATTGCGCAAGCACGCTCGATGCGCGTAAGCTGAAATCGACTGAATGAAACAGGAATTGTAAGAACCACATTCCTTATTGGCCTTTTCACCTGAGCTTCAGCCAGTGCTCTTAGTTCCACCAGAAATATTGCCAGCACTTCTTCCGGAGTGGTGGATCTCCACATATCGTTCACCAATGCAGCAATAAACGGGCGAACACCAATGTCCAATGTCTGCACCAGAAATGGGAGATTCTTGCTTGCATGGACAACAGGGTCAGTGTCAACTCTGCCGATCAAGCGTTTCATGTTAAAAACTGTGGCTCCGGACAACAACTCACCCTCGTGGGAGAGTTGACTGCTGACTCCACCGGAAGGGATGTCATCTTTGAAGGTTACATATGATCTCATAATCTTCTGGTTCCTTGTGTTCTTCAAAAGCTCCACTCGGGAACCATTCCACACTGCAATACTGCATTGTGATGTGCCAATGTCAATTCCAATTGCTATTTCGGGTAAAGTATATGTTCTTTCCTCTCCGGTGGTCTCGCTGTCGGATGCGACGGTATATGCAGGTTCTGCCATCCTGCAATTAACAATGTTGATGGAGTTAGCAGACAAATTTACATAACTAACAACACTCTATGTCTCTATGACACCCTGCACTTTCTGCAGCTATCATCAATTTGATTGCATCTAAAGTTGAGCACTCCCAGTCATTCAATTAACTTGATCGATCCTTAGGGAGGAAACAACACAGAGCTATCACTATTCGTTGACATTTACTTGTGTAATTATTGACTATGTTAGCAGAGATCACTAGTTATTAGACACGAATAACTCGCCATTCTTGAGAACAATTACGGACCCGAGTTTAGTTGAATCAAGTGAAAACAAAGGCACATAGCATGCACCATGGAAATTAAATGTTGCATATGGATTTTATTAACGCAGGTCATTATCTAATTTGCTTTGTTTTGGAGCTCAGTGCCTTACATAGAAGAAAAATGAAAAGAAAACGAAAATGTACTAGAACTGGAGCCGTGAATGATAACAAATAAGAATAAGGAGTAGAGAGTACCTTGATTCAGAAAAATGATGAGAGGGAGTAGGGAGGTGAATGAAGCCAATGAAGCCAACCTGAAGCTGAGTGAAGAGAAGTATGTGTCCCAAAAAGAATTAAGCAAATGCGAGAAAGAACCAGAAGCTGCGAGAAATGGTGTCATGGCCAACACAGGTGCTCCACTTCTAGACCTTACTGGAACACTCAAGTTTCCAGTTTTGGTGCTTTATGCCATTATTATTCAAATTATTTTTAAATTCCCCTAAAATTTTTATTTATTTTGGGCTTTGTTTATCCTAAACAAAGAAGCCCATCAACACGGTAAGTAGTAATCAGGCCAGAAGCCCAGAAGTTTCCAGATAACGTGGCAACTGGCAGCTACGCAAATTTGGTGTTTCATGGTTCTGGATACTTGTCTTTCATCTCCCCAAGTAACTAACAAAACAAAGAATAACAGCGGGTTTCGACTTTCAAGTTTCAACCGCACTTCTAAGTAACACACTAATATGAATTTTTTGTTTAATTAAAATAAAACAAAAGAATTCGTGTTTTATTGGATTATCTCAATTATCAATTTATACAAATCCCTATAAATGTTCATACTTCATAAAGCTGATTTAATAAAATAATAATTATACAATCTTTTAATACGTAAAAATGGTATTAAGATAGTTTATTTTACAATAAAGATCCTGCCACAATTTACCAGATACATTGTACAAAACATATTTTTATTCTTGAATCGGTGAAGCCTCGAACGATTTATCGGTGGTTATTGTTCTGTTTTCTGAGCTGCCACAAGTTAAGCTAGTTGCATACTTGCGTCGATTAAATTGTATAATGTTAACAACTAACTAGGAGGAATTTGGGTTGCATTATTATTATTATTTTTTAAAGTATAAAGAACTCAACACAATAAAGTAGATTATTGAAAACATAAAAAATAGCACAACACTAACTGACATTTCAAAATATCTAATAATTTTTAGTTATTTTTGATATTGTCATCAATAATTAAAAGGTTCATTGTTAAACTAGTTATCGAAAAAATTAAAAGACCTGTTCATAATTTTTACTACACTTGAGACTTTATTTTTGAAGATTCTGTCATTCCGTTCTTATCAAATTGTTCAAATAACAGTAAAAAATCCAATGAACCACCGCTTTTTTTCAACCTTTTTTGTTAAAATATTTGTCTAACTTTCAAAGTGTTGCTTTAGTGAATCTGACATAGTCTAAATTTTTCCAAAAACGAACAGTCAAATACACCACGCCTGCCAAATGAGCTCACAACCAATAAACAGATGAAAAGTAGACTCTACAGTCTTATAACATAACACACACCTATTATCATTCTTGTCAATAATACCTAATTTACACATTCTATTCTTAGTATTCACTCTATCAAATAATACAAACTAAGAAAAAAAATTTAATTATTGGTAGGACTCCAAATAGCACTAGTAAAACTATAGCTTGTGATTTTTTTCTGAAAAACTTTCGCTTGCAACACCTGAATAAAAAAATTAGTTAAAAAAATACCACCTCTATCAAATTTCACTTGGGTTGCATTATGTTTATCGATTGACTTAGAATGTTGCTATTGGTTCAATTTGATGATCGCCTTTATTTCCTCTTCCCTCATTTCTTGCTAGGACCCAAACATGCATTCAAGTCTATCTCTGTTAATCTGCTTCGTTGATTTTAGTCTATTTATTCTTTTCTTTGAAAAGAAAAAATCAAAGCATTATTGAGAATGAGAATAATGATGGAGATGGGAGTGAAGACAATGATTCAGTTCTTTCAAATTGGGTGTTAAGGTGTATGTTGGTTAAAAAGCTAGGACGATTGGTGTGACATTATTCGATGAATGATTTCAAGAGGTTTGAGCAAATTATATTGGTTGGGTTGTGATGTGTTTAAGTAAGGTTGATAATAAATAAGATAAGATTTAGATTCAATCTTTAACTCTACTTAAATTAATTTTATTCTCAATCGTAATCTTATCTACATTTTAAAATTGAATTCCGCTAAGAAAACAATGAGAAATCTTGACAATGTGTATAATGAACTTTGCATTTGGTCCAATACAAGGGAAAAAAAACTTAAATAGTTATTTCAAAAAATTAACCATCTCAACCCTAATTTTCCAAAGAAATTTATCCAAATACCCTTTCCTTTCTCCAAATCGTCTGCTACCCCACCTTTATCAATCATCCCACCTCTCCGGCGTTAGAAGCTCCCTCACCGGCCATCAAACAACCATCCACGTAGTTATTAATAAAATAATCATCCAACTATCTAGTTAAATGATCATCCATCATTTGTTAATTGTATATACCTAAACTGAATCAAACAAAATAACCATCCAATTAAAAATTAAAATAACCATCTACATACATAGTGAATTAAACATCTAGTGTATGTCGCGAATGAAAACGCTGGGACGATGAAACCCACCGACTGCAGGAGGGGGCTGCACGACCGAGTCATGATTTATTAGCGTGGGTTGATGGGAGCGATTATTAGCGTGGGTCATCATCATCATCAAGATGGCTGAAGTCGGGTTCTCGAGGCTTTTGGAGGGGAAGGCTGATGCCATCCGAACTGGAAGAACGGGGCGTCTGCCCACGCAGATTAGTTGCAAACCGGGAAGCTTACATAGCCGAATCTAACCCAATAAGCCTAGTAGAAGTAGCAGCAACAGCAACGCCGCATTGGGCTGGATGGATCCGTCCCGCTACAGATGAACAAGTGCATGAGGGCTGACATCGGTGGTGTCGGCAGTCTCCTTCGGCGGCAACGGCACGGTCTGCGTGGAAGGGGTGGAATGGCAAAGGTGAGGGTGCGGTAGTACGAGAGGGAGGGGATATCTGGCGGTTATTATGATATTAGAGTTACCATATGTGTTGTGAATGAATTTAACTACTAGTCCTAATTTTTTAAATTTTAAAATTCGAATTTAAATAATTTTTAAAATTTTAAAATCTGAATTTAAATAATTATTAAATAATTAATTAAAAATCTAATTTTTTATTTTTAAAATACTTTTCTTTTTAATCCCATTATACACATTGTACACTAAAACCATTAGCTCCCCATACTTTCTCTTTAAAATTTTTAACTCACTTTATCCAACTCTATCAACCAGTCTCACTTTACCTCTCATATTCCTTTTCACTCACCACTCTCAAATCATCGTCGCCAGTTTTTTCATATTGTTGTCCCTTTCTCTTACTCTGATAAACCATAGGCGTTCAGTTCAAGTTTTGCTGCTTCTTCTGTTCTAGTCTCTCGGATCTCGACCTGAAAATGTTTGAGATCCGACCCGAAGAAGTCGTTGTGGTTAAATCCATTTTCGAGTTGCATCTCATGCTGGCCTGCCCCGATTCCGTCGAAAAAGTTCTTGCCACAGTTAAGAAGATCAAGTCGAAGATCTTCACGATGGTGGAGTAGGAAGCTTCTTCTTCTCTTCTTCTTTACAAAATTAAAACCCTAAGCCCCAATTAACAAATTTAATATCATTCTACAATAAACTTCACAAAAATAAAATACCATGAATAGAGGAATCTGTTTGAACTTTGAAAATGATAGAAACCATAACAAACATTAAAGAAATCAATCAACCACACAAAAATCTATCAAACTACCTGCACAACGGCAATGGTCATAGAAGGGGTGGGAAGATTGGAAAATTTATTTTTTGAGGGTGTAGAGAGGTGCCATGACGTTGGTCTTATCACTGAGCAAAAGGGTGCACCAAAGTGGGTTGTTCTGAAAGACGTACTTCTCGATCTTCGCACACTCTCAGAAATGATCTGACGTTGTCGCGGAAGGCGGTGGAGGGAGCGATGGGGCAGCCGGGATCGGCAAAGGATTGGAAGCTGAAGATCTTTGGGCGCCACCTTCTGGATGGGTTCGGCTGGGTTCGAGGCGATCCATTTCGGGTTGAACACATTCAAGCAGGCGAGCATATTGCATTTTGAGTGATTGTAAAAGGGAGAGAAGGGGGCAATGATCTGGGAAAATTGGTGGGGATGGTGGTTAGTGAAGAAGAATGAGGGAGGTGAAGTGGAGCTAGTTGATTCTGTTAGGGTAAAAGTCGGCATAGGATTCGACGATTCCAGAACGTTTAGGCCATTAAATAGTCCCATAATAAACATATTTTTTAAAATTTTTTAATAATTGCTAAATAGTTTTTGTTTAATTTTAACTTCAACTTAATCCTTTATAAATTATTTAATTATTAAATCTACCCTCTATTTTATAAATTATTATTTCATTATTCATCTATTAGACCTATGCCTCCTTACTCCTTTTCCTCTTCAACTCTATTCCTTCTCCCACAGTCAGTCCTTTTTCGTCCTCCTTCTACTCCGCTCCTCCACCATGGCCGCCGTCTGATAGAACCAACCCGGTTGCGTGTGACTAAAACTTGACAATTTGTCACTAGCCCACTGTCAACACCACCATGAACACTTAAAAACAAAAAGGGAAGAAAAACGGTGAATTGAAACCTGAAAACAGGTTCTTCTCTCCATTTATTTTAGAAGATGTTATAGTAAATCTTATTTGCTATTATAAAGAAGTTTAGAACTAAATTGATATTTTGTATTGTTTTTGTTTTTCAATATAAATAATGGATTGTTTTAGTATTGCATCTTTTTTCTTGAAATGTTATAATCATGCAAAAATAATGTATCCAATTTGTATATATAAAATTTTGTTTTATTAGTTATGTAGTCTTCGTCATATATTAAAAATGAATTTGGATCCTCTAAATTTT
Source organism: Arachis ipaensis (assembly GCF_000816755.2). Classification (NCBI taxonomy): domain Eukaryota; kingdom Viridiplantae; phylum Streptophyta; class Magnoliopsida; order Fabales; family Fabaceae; genus Arachis; species Arachis ipaensis. The sequence continues at coordinate 19,292,251 of NC_029789.2, forward strand.
GAATTTTCACTTTAGAATGTAAAGTGTGATCTCTCACCCTTGAATGGTTTCTCTCTCATATTTTCTCTTGATCCCACTTATAAAATAAATTATGAGAGATCACATTTTTTTCTCTAAAGTAAAATTCAAAATTTAGAGGATCCAAATCTATTAAAAGTATATAGATATTATTTGAAGTATAATTTTTAATATATTAAAACTGTTCAATTAGCCACGATTAAATAATAGTAAAAGTTACAAATTTCTTAAACAAAAATTAAAAAATTTCATGTTAGCCATGGCAAGAAGACATTCAAATAGTGCTTGTTTGCTCTTCTTTCTTGTTGGCTCATTGTTCACTCCGCTGTGAATTCTCCTCCTCTGTTTTATTCTCTGTTCTTGTTTTTCCTCCAATTTTTTTAAAGAATTCCCTTTTCTTTTTTTATTTTGTTAAAGTATGGGTGCTTGAAATAGAATTTTATTTCTCTAGAGAATTTTATTCTAAGGGTTAATCAATACAAAATACGTTACTCTAAAGAATGGTAAAAAATTAAAAAAAAAAATCTAAGTAAAGATTAAAAAATTATCAATTTATGTCACAAACATCAGTATAGAGCTAATTAAAACGAGAATTTTGACACCAATTTTAAAGAATTTGACCCAAGATTGGGCCGAATGGGCCAAACCGGTCAAACCAGACCCATAATGGGTTCAAGTCAAACCCAACGGCCCAAATTCACTTTAGAAGAAGCATTCTTCTTCCTTCCATTCAGCATAAACGCTGAAGCAACACCAAGGAAGGGGAAGAACACATGCAAACTCACAAACCCTCACCACAAATTCATATCTACATAACTTTTGATCCGGAACTCTGATTGCTGTACCGTTTGCGGCCACGCGACCGCAGTGACGAGCTCTACAAAGTCCAGTACCATTCAAGGTGAAAAAAAAATTAAAATTCTAGCTTCTATTCTCTCTTCTTCAATTCGAGAATAGTAAGATTTTTGGGTGTTAAGATTTTGAATAAATTGATGTTATAGGATCAAATTGAGTTGAGGAATGAGTGAGATTTGGTTCGATTGAGACACATACAAAGTAAGGTTCATAAATCCTAGCCAATTTCAGTTCTAGTATGTTAAATGTGAATTTTGAGTATGTATGGTGATATATGTGAAATTAGGTGTATAAGTGTATATGTTGGAGGCTTAGTGGTGATTGGAGCTAAGATTTTGGTGGGTTTCTCTAAGCTTGAGGGGTTGTGTGGTGACTGGGGGGCTGCCTTGGACTAAATATAGTAATCGGCTAAGGTATGGTTTAGATTTCGCATGTTTAATATGTAAGGTTTTGCGAAAACTTGGACTAGAGCACTATAGGATAAGTTGAAATAATTAATTGTGTTAAATTATTAGTCTTTATGGTATTGATGGACAAGTTGATGTGAGCATGTGTTGAGTAATTGATAATGTGGGTTGAATGCAAATATATATATATATTGTATGTATGTTAGTATAATGATGATGGATGAAGGATTGATGATTATGGAAATTTAATGATATGGTTGAGATTGAGTGGTGTTTATGTGGAATTGTTGGTATGGTTATTTTGATTAATATTGTGGTGATGAGTTAATAAGATTGTTGTTGTTGCTGAAATTCTGTTGATTGGTTGGTTTATTATTATTAAAAGAAGTGCAGAATTTTAATGCTTTAAAGTGAGCTTGTATGATATAAATCATGGTGATTTCTGATAGGTACATGGAACTGAGGTTTCGGGGTAGGGTTGTGATATAATTTAAGTAGATAAGGTGATGAATAAGAGGAATGGTGGATTAGCATAAGTTGGAAGCCTAGAGGACTAAATTTGGTTAGTGAAATTGAGAAGTCTTGCTGCAGAAATTTCTAAACTGTTTGGATAGCAACTTAAAATTAAAACTGGGAATAATCTGGGCATGATTTTCAAACCAATCCATTTTTCTAACAAATTTCTATAAGTCAAGATTACCCCATAAGAATTTCATGGAATTTAGCCAAGTGGTTTGGAAGATATGTATTTTTGAAGTTTAATGGTTGCTGCAGAATTTTCTGATTTTCTGGTTCTGCAGTACCAACTTCCAGACGCTATAACTTTTGATTTAAATAGAATTTTGAGTTGCTTTCAAATGTATTTTGAATCTCTGTGAGTTTACTTTAATTGAGTACCAATTTCATGTCCATAGCTACTTTGTAGAGTTAGTTATGTCCCTTGGAAGCTGGGCTGTTCACAGAAAATTCAGAACCAATTACTAGAAGCAGGGCAGCAATTCCAATTGACATTTAATTAACCAAACAAAGTGATATGAACCTGAAACTTATTTTTCCTAAAACTTAGGGGTGTAAAATATATCCTCACAAAAATCTAGGAGTAACGAATTAGAATTGAATTTGTTATAGATTTTGCAAAATAGAGCTGCTTGCTGTATTTTTCTGAATCTTCTTAAGTGCAGCAGCAGATTTTTATTGAATTTGTTATAAAATTCAATTCTAATCCAAAGGCGGTAAAACTTTGATTTAGATCCAAAGGGTATGTCCAAATTTGACTGTATGCATGAACGTAGGTAAGTAAAACTGTGTAAGTTATTGGTGCGGAAATTCTAACCACAAACTAACCGGCAAGTGCACCGGGTCGTACCAAGTAATACCTCAGGTGAGTGAGGGTCGATCCCATGAGGATTGAAGGACTAAGCAATAATGGTTACTTGATTCACTTAGTTAGGCAAACAGAAAGTAATGTTTGAGAGTTCAAAGACGTTAAACAATATAAAGAATATTAAAGAAATGCAAGTAAATAAGTTGGGAATAAAATATGAAGAAACAGTTAAGGCTTCAGAGTTATCTATTTTTCAGATTGATTTTTCTTATTAATTTATTTTAATCATGCAAGATTTAATTCATGGCAAACTATATGTGACTAGACCCTAATTCCTTAGACTTTCCTAGTCTCCTCTAAAATTCATCAACTGCCAATTCCTTGGTCACTTAATTCCAATTAGAGGGTGAAGTTCAATTCTAGTTTATATGCCACAGAAACTCTAACTACCCAAATATAAAAGGATTATATATCACGTATCCCGTTAAATCCAGATAATTAAAATTTAGGAGAATTTATTTTCAAGTTGTTGTTCAAGTAAAGAGCTTTTCCAAGTTATACAAGAACTCGATTAAAACATGGGTCATACTTTCGTTCCACCCAAGTTCATAGAATAAAGAACAAAAACAATTCTTGAAATATAAATCAATACATGAATTAAAATAGAAAAGTAATAAAATCAATCCATACAATAGACAGAGCTCCTAACCTTAACAGTGGAGGTTTAGTTGCTCATGGTTCAAAGAGAAAATAAGGATTCTGATGAAATGTATTTTGGTAGTCTGGAATGGAATCCTCTCCTCTGGAATAATTTCAATCTCCTTTTATATCTAATCCTAATTAATTTAAAAATCTATCTTCTAAAACTAAAATAATATCTTTTCCTATTTTAAAATAAAAATTAAAGTTTAAATCAGAATTAATTAAAGCAATCAGCATGTCTTCAATTGATAGATGGGGACCACTTGCTTCGTAGGGTCCACGCCGAACTTGGAGTGGGCATAACCATTCTTGTGTGAATCTCCATTGAGTCTCTGCTATCCCCTGGCTCTAGTCTATGTTTCTGGGCCGAAAACTGGGTCGAAACTTGGCCTGAAATCACCCCCAGCATTTTCTGCGAATTCTGCACGTGACGCATGTCACGCGTACGCGTCAGGTACGCGCACGCGTTGCTGTGCGACTTTCGCTTTTCACGCGTACGCATCAGGTACGTACACGCGTTGCCATGGACAGCTCCGAATCACGCGTACGCGTTAGGCACGCGCACGCGTCGCTCCTCGCTGGTCAGCTCCTTGGTTTCTTCTCTTTCTCTGCTAAAACTCCATCAAATCCAACCAAATCCTACGTAAAATAAACAGAATTGCACAAGACTCAAAGTAGCATCCATAGTGGCTAAAAGATAATTAATTCTTGATAAAACTTAACAAATTAAATGCAAATTTACTAGGAAAAGGTAAGAAAGATGCTCACGCATCACAACACCAAAATTGAATTGTTGCTTGTTCTCAAGCAACCAAACTGATATAACCTTAGGATGTGAATTTGCATGAGAATGAGAGTTCGATTAAGCTCGTGTCTCTTCTTATAGTGGGGTTTATAACTGCAATCTTGAATAGTTTTGGCATCTCACTCTCCTTTGAATCAAAAGGATGTCAGTGTCATTCGGAATTAGAATCTGGATAATATTATGAATTCTCTGATCTTTTGTAACTCAATTTAACCCTTGAACACAGCGATTTTTCTTTTCTTTGGTGCTTTGCACCTTGAGCCTAGCTGTGACTTTAAATGTTTTGTCTCAAACTTCACTTGACACAAAAATATCACAAGCACTTAACTGGAGAACTCTCTTTAAGTTCTGATTTTCCTTTCAGTTACTCCCAGACAGTGGTGCTCAACGCCTTTGGTATACTCTGCTAATTGCAATTGATCTCGACTCTAAATGTTTTGTCTCAAGGATTACTTGACACAAGAACACCACAAGCATGTGACTAGAAAAACAACTCTTTGAGCTTTTAATCATGTCTGACCTCCCTAGTCATTAATGCTCACAGCCTTGGACCTTGCTTCTCTTTTTTTTCTTTTTTTTTGGATATCTCTTTTGCTTCAAGGATTAAATTTTTGTTTATTTCAGAAGTCATAATAATTTTCTAAATTCCTGTTTCTTGTACATCAACATTCTTTGATTCAAATTTAAATATGCATTGTTCATGTCATTCATTCAGAGTTACAGAAAATACCACCACATGTAAGTGAATAAGACTACTCTTCAATATAAACTCAATTCTCATGCAATACATCACTTCTTTTTCTTTTTATTTTTAAATTCAAGTTCAATGAGCGGTACATGAGACAAATAATAGAATGAAACTAATTCTAAAAACTAAAAGTACTAAAGACCATGTAGGCAATCAAAGCAACATAAAACAGAAAACAACCAAATAAGAACGGAAGAGAAATAGAATGAAAGGAACTCAACCACATCAGTTATGATAGTGGCCATCTCATTCCTCGATGAAGAACATTCATCTCCCTTTGGTGCTATTAAAATAAACCGAAAAGCCATAACCGAAGCGAAAACACCAAACTTAAAGGTTTGCTTGTCCTCAAGCAAAGAAGACTGAAAACAAAGAAAAACAATTATTATGATGAAAGAAGAATAAAAGGATAAAAGAACAAGAGAGAATTAGGATTGGGGGGTAGAGGATTTGAAATCAGGCGGTGAGGGGTTTAATTTGGGCGTCGCATGCGACGCGTACGCGTGGATCGCGCTAATTTCAAGCGAGGATGCGTACGCGTGGATTTGGTTTGTGCAAATCGCGCAAAGGTGGCCACGCGCATACACAACTCTCTGCTCGTGTGGCCTGGGAATCAAAATTTTCAGATGACGCGTGCATGTCATGCACGCGCACGCGTGGATGGCCATTTGGCGAAAGGGCGCACACGCATCAGGGACGCGTACGCGTGATCAACTTTGTGCGTCTAGTACACTTCCAGCCCCAAGCCATCACAACTCTCTGCCCAAACAATCATTGACTCCGATTTTTAGGGTCACGCATACGCGTCAGGGACGCGGATGCGTGGGTGGCCATTTGCGCAAACGACGCGCACGCATGGGGTACGCGTACACGTGATGCGGCTTATGCGCCCAGCACAGTTCCAGCCCCACTCCTGCTCAACTCTCTGTCCAATTTTATTTTTCACGCACACATATATGACGCGTACGCGTCAGTGACGCTTGCGCGTCGTGTGCTCTTTTTTTTTTGCTGAAATATTCGGTTCATGTTCTAAAGTAGCTGCATGATCAGAAAACAGTAAAAACTCAATAAAAGGTAAATAAGTAAGAAAATTACTACTACGAAAAATAACTAAGGATACGAAATCATCGGGTTGCCTCCTGACAAGCGCTTCTTTACCGTCACTAGCTTGACGGTCAGCTCCTCTAAGGAGGAGGATCATAGGGGCTCAGCTCTTCACCCCTTACTTTGAACTTCTTTCCTGTGTCTCCATAAATTAGCTCAATATGCTCCAGAGAAAGGATTCTGTTTACTGTGTAAATCCATACTGGATTTCTAGTCAACGCCACCTTCATTTTTGGGGAGAAACCTTCAGTGGAGATCTTTTTGTTTCTCCATCCCCTGGGTAATTTCTTCTTTTTTGGGACCTCCTCCTTGGTGGATAATGCATTCCCGACACCAAACTTAGGTTTGATGTCAGGAAGAATTTTATTGGTTGTCACTAAAGGAGGTTTGAATTGCAGATTCTGCTGTCCGTCATCAGGGGGTTTTTGAAGGTTTGGAGTAATAAGCTCAGTCTGCATGCATCTTTCTTCTCTATCTGCTGAATGTATATCTTTGAAGACATGAAAGACCAGTTGCTCATTATGCACTCTGAGCACTAACTCACCCACTTCCACATCAATTAGAGCTCTTCCAGTGCCTAGGAATGGTCTTCCTAGAATTATAGAGGCATTCTCATCCTCCTCCGTGTCAAAAATCACAAAATCTGCTGGGAGGAAGAACTTACCCACTTTGACCAAGATATTCTCCACTAATCCATATGCAGGCTTCATAGATTTGTCTGCCATCTATAATGCTACCCCTGTGGGTTGTGCCTCTTGGATTTGCAACTTCTTCGTCACAGACAAGGGCGTTAAATTGATGCTTGCTCCCAGATCACATAATGCTTTCTCAAAGGTTGTGCTCCCAATGGTGCATGGAATTTGGAAGCTCCCTGGATCTGGCATCTTTCTTGGTTAGTTATTCTGAATGATGGCACTATATTCCTTAGTCAGGACCACTGTCTCATCTCCCTTTAAAGGCTTCTTCTTTGACAACAACTCCTTCATGAATTTGACATAAAGAGACATTTGCTCCAAAACTTCAGCAAAAGGAATATTAATTTGCAACTTTCTAAACACTTCCAAGAACTTTGAAAACTGCTTGTCCTTGGTCTCCTTTTGAAGTCTCTGAGGATATGGCATTTTAGGCTTGTACTCAGGAGCTTTTGGCAATGTAGGATAAGTGTCAAGAGAGTATGGGAATGGGTTGTCCGCACGCTTTGGAGGGACGTGCTCTACTTCTTCCTTCTTCTCATCTGAAGCTTCTTTTTCAACTAACTCTCCATTGACCTTGGTCTCAGAGCCAGCTACTTTACCAATTCTCAATTGAATAACCTTGCAATCTTCTTTTTCAACTGGCTCCTCATTAACTTGTGCTTCTGTACTTGCCACTTGTCCACTTATCAAGGTGATAGCCTTGCATTCCTCTCTTGGATTTGGAATTGTGTTACCAGGAAGGCTATTAGTGGTCCTCTGATCAATTTCATTAACTTTTGTGGCTAGTTGACCCATCTGAATCTCCAAGTTCTTGATGAATGCTCTGGTTTCCTGTCTAAAGCTTGCCAATATTGCTTCTAAATCATTGTTCTGCTTGGGTTGAGAAGTTGCTTGTTGAGATGACTGGAACTGGTGGTTATTAAAATTTTTCTGTTGAAAACCACTGAAGATTGATGGTTTAGAAGTTATAGTAAACTCTCGTTGCAAGTATAGTTACTAAACCAAGCAATCAACCTTTCTTACAAATGTTTTGGCTGTCACAAGTAACAAACCCCTTAAAAATTGATAACCGAAGTATTTAAACCTCGGGTCGTCTTCTCAAGGAACTGCAGAGAAGTATGTTCTTATTATTGGTTATGAAGATTGTAAATTGGGGTTTTAAAGATGGGGAACAAGTAATTTAAATGGCAAGTAAAATAAATAAATAACTGTAAAATAAACTTTTGGCAAGGTATGAGAAATTGGAAGTCCTATCCTAGTTATCCTTATCAATGATGATGAAAATTGAATCTTAATTCTACTTAGTTAACCTTTACTTAAAGCAAAGGAAGGTCAAGTGACTAATTAGTTTGATCTTCAGATCCTAGTTACTTCCAAAGAAAAGATTGGGATTATTGAAGTTCAATTCAATTAGCAAAGGTAACAATTATCAATCATGTTGAGTTTGATAACTCCTGAGTTACTGATTTCTTAACCAAGACCGAAAGGGAAAAAGTAGATCTATTCGAATAAAAATGTCTTCAGATTGGAAGCAACGGTAACATAAATAAAAGAGAGCAATAATAAATTGAAATACCTCAAATAACATTAATTAAAAGAATCATCTGTAACATAGAAAAGTTCATAAGTCAAATTGAGAAAATAAGTAATTAAAAAGGAATATTGAACCTGATAAAAAGGGGCAATCATGAAAGCAAGAAAAATCCTAAATCCTAATCCTAAGAGAGAGAGGAGAGAACCTCTCCCTAAAAACTACATCTAAATCATGAATAGTGAATAATTGGAGACTTTCCTCGAATGGATGCATTCTCCCACTTCATAACCTCTGATCTGTGCCTTCTGGACTTGGATTTGGGCCAAAAAGGGCTTCAGAAATTGCTAGGAGTGTTTTCTGTAATTTTTGGTGCGTGGCCTCTGTCACGCGTCCGCGTGGGTCACGTGTCCGCGTGGGTCACGCGGTCGCGTCATCTGGAGTTTTCCTTATCACGCGGTCGCTTCAGTCATGCGTCCGCGTCATATGCGTTTCGCTTAAGGCGCGCGATCGCGTCAATCACGCAGTCGCGTCACTGCCATTTCGCGCTGGCATGCGGCCGCGTCGTCCATGCGATCGCGTCACTGTCAGTTTCTCCAAAAACTCCATTTTGTGCTTTCCTTTCATTTTTGTATGTTTCCTTTCCATCTTTTAAGTCATTCCTGCCTTAGAAAATCTGAAACTACTCAACACACGAATCACGGCATCGAATGGAAATAAAGGGTAATTAAAATAATTATTTTTAAAGCATAGGAAACATGTTTTTTTCACATACATCACATAATAAGGAAGGGAAAGTAAAACCATGCAATTTTCATGAATAAGTGAGTGAAGGATTGAATAAATCACCTAAATTGAGCACAAAATATATCATAAAATATGGGTTTATCAACCTCCCCACACTTAAACAATAGCATGTCCTCATGCTAAATCCAAGATAAAGAGTAAGGTAAGGTTGAAGTGGTAGAATCTCATGCAATGCAATCTATTCTAAATGTAACTACCTAAATGAATCATGCAATTCTAATTGTTATTCACTTGTATATAAAATTTACATGTAGTTAAATTAATTCACATTCTCAGGGAATCATATATGCATAGCCAAACCTTAGATAATGATAAATCACTTTTACAATTGAGATGGGAAAGAAAAATATTTTACAAACTTTCAAGACAATTAACAATTTAAGCAGAGATATATGTTGATGAGCTATTGAACCCTCACTGGATTTTGTATTTACTCTCTAGTCACTTAGTGTTTATTGGGTTAATCACTCTATTCTTCTTTTTATCCTTACTTTCTATAACTTTGTTCTTCATCTAATCAATCAACAATTATAGAATATAGGCATACAAAAATTATGAGGTCTTTAATTAAGGTTGTAATGGGGCCAAGGTAAAGGTAAGGGTATATGTATAAGGCTAAGTGAGCTAATAAGTGAATCCTTAATTAGTCTAAGATCTCACCTAACATACATACTTTGTAAGGCAAGAATTTCTTTACCTATTCACCCAAATTTTCCCACTTTTGATGTTACATGCTCATGCATTAGTTTTAATTTTGTCCCATGTGCATTGCTTTATTTTGCATTTGGGAAATTCTTTTGTATCCCCTTTATTCAAATACTGAAAAATAATTTTTTTTAATGCACATGGTAATTCAATTATTTTGATTTCACATGAGCATGTTTCCCAAAAATTTTTATTTTGAATTATTTTATTCTTTTTAACTTTCTACCCTTTGTTTTTATCATCCATGTTCCCAATAGGTTTCCCACACTTAAACAATACACACTTTCTATCTTAATCTAACCAAGGATTCAACTTGGAATTTTTATTTTGTTTTTCTGCTTAAGGCTAGTATTGTGGTTTATAGAATAAGAGGGGAT
>NC_029789.2:19302379-19320761 GCF_000816755.2 Arachis ipaensis
TAATTAATCCACATTTTCTATAACTAATAAGTTAGAATTGCAACTAAACTAAATGGCTAAAATATGAACTAAAGTGAAACATGCAGAAATATAGTAAAAATACATGAAAATAGTAATGTATAAGTACTGAAAAAATAAAAAATAAAAAGAAAAATACAGAAAAGTAGCAAAATAAAGTAAAAGATTCTGTAGTGGTTCACCAAAAAATACGCCAGAGATGGTGACCTCCCCACACTTAAAATGAAGCATCGTCCCTGATGTTCACTCAAGCAGAGTGTGAAGGGGTGTCATCACTGGAAGGATGGGTAGCTGGAGTCTCTGTGGGGGTGGTCTGAGGATCTGCCTGCTGCAGAGGGGGTGCTGACTGAATAGGGATCTCTAGGTCTGCAGCCTGAATCTGAGGCGGGACCTCCTGCTGTGATGTAGCCTGCTCCATGCCTGCTTGTGCAGCCTCTTTCTGTGGATGGGTCTCCGCCTCGTGATCATCCGCCTCCTCCTCAGATGGCTCTGATGGTATGTCAGGCTCGGAGGGGATGTCGCTGCCAGAACGGATCATCAGCTTCAGGTGCTCATAGCGTCGCTTGCTGCGACGCTCAGATCTCTCATATCAGCGTCGGTTGCGGCGCTTCATCTGGTCTAGCTGCTGAAACAGGCAGTGTACTAGGTGATAAACTGGCTCTGAGGTAGGTGGAGGTGCAATGGTGGTAGCAGGGGTAGCTGGGGTAGCTGTAGAGGAAGAGGGGCCAGCAGACGGTGTGGCTGTCTCACCAGGAACTGTGAGGAATGGAGGTCTGTAGCCCAAAGCCAGAAAGTTTCTGCTGTGAGGGATAATTTTCTTGCATTCTGCAGCAGGTGGCTTCTCATCAGCATCCTCCCAAGGCACGTCAGCTCGACGGCCTAGCTGTGTAATCAGATATGGAAAGGGGAAAGTGCCTCGGATGTGGACCCTGGCCATGTAGTACCGGATGAAGCGTGACAGGTACAGGTCCTTACCCTCCATCACACACCATAGGAGGGTGATCATAGCGGCAGGTAGCTCCGTCTCATGGGTACTCGGCATAACAAAGTTGCTCAGGATCTGATGCCATAGCCGAGCCTCATCATTTAAGTAAATCCGCTTGATTCCCTTAGGCATGGTGGTGTTCTGACCCATGACCCATGGAAAAGTCGGGTCAAGGGCTATCCTTGCCTTGACGGCATCCCAGTCAAACCTCATGAAGCGCATGTCCTCCTCAGCCTTTTGATAACCATCTGGCTGATCAGATTTAGGCAGAAGCTTCAGAATATCCTCAATGGCCTCTTCAGTGACCAGTATCTACTTCCCTCTTAGGGTCACTGCATCTAGGGAAGTTTTGAAGTAATTGTAGTAAAACTCTCTTACCCAAGAAGCATTGACCTTAGTCAGGTTTCTCTCCAGGAAGAACCAGCCTCTTTGTTTGATCTGATCACAGGTGTATTGCTGGAGTTCTTCCAGAATTTTCAGAGTCCGCTCCAGGTACAGGTTTCTGGAGGTTGTAAACACCGGATACTTTAACTCGCAGTATTTGTTTGCAAACTTGATAGGATCAGTAGCAGGGAGTAGCTGGTCAGCCTTCTCCTGCGGGGTAAAGTGTTTCTCCTGCCAGGAGTCATCATGCATGATGTCCAGGATGGACATAGAGGATTCTCCTCTTTTACATTTACCAGTTGTTGCCTTACCTTTTCCTTTTCTTTGGGTGTCAGACATCTTGAAAAACAGAAATCAAGGATATAATATAAATAGGAAGACAAGGAGGCAAATAACAAAAGAAACACATAATGGCAAAGGATCAGTAGAATGATGAAAATGAGTTAAGTAAATGTGCATTAAGGATTGTATAGGAGTTAGAAAACTGAGAAGAAAAATTCGCAATCCAAAATGTAAGATCCATAGAATTCATGTTAATTAGGAAAACCACAAACATGCCTTGAGTTAAAATAAAAGTAAAGAGTGAGTCAAAAAGCAGAGGGGGTTGTTAGAAAGTTAAAAGTGGTGTAAAATTGAAAAAGAGGTTAGAAAAAAAAATCAGTGAGTTAGTAAAAAGAAAGTTAAGGTAGGTGGCATGATGATTGGTATCTAAGTAACAAGGATTCACAATTATAAGCTACAGGCAACTCATATTCAAACAAGGAAGTTGATGATGATTCATATGGATATAGAAATAGCATAAATTGGAATCTAAACATCATAAATGCAGATTATTATCCAGGAAATTAAAAAGAGTAAGAAAGCTTGCCCTGGCATTCATGCAATGGTTTGGTAAAAGCAGAGTAAAGCAGAGTGCAAATTGCCAAAACCAAGACATGAATGAAAATCAAAACGGTTTACAGGAATTTGGGCAGCATTCCGGCTAAAATTGGATGTTCTCAGAAAATAAACAGCAACAGAATAGTTCATATAAGTTAAAATAAACTGCAAATAGATATAAATAAGATGAACATGAAGGAACATTCGCAGTAGCATCATGAAAAGTAAGAACATCATATGAACAATACGTAGAGCACAGCAACAGCAGAATTACGAAAAGTATAAAGCAAGTAGCATGAACAGCGCAATTAATCAGGCCTAAATTCACTAACCACATCCTAGGCTACCTAACCACCTAGAATCCACTACAACATGCATATCTAACTAGCCTAATTATGAACATAAACAAAAAATTATGGCATTAACTATGAATTGAAAGAAGGGTGGCGTTCGGCGGAACCTGGTAGGTGTATGAATGAAAGTGGGGCAGAGAAATGGTAGGGGGTGGCTGCGGTGGTGGCTGACGCGGCGGTTGAGGGTGGTTGGCGCGGCAGTGGTGGCTGTTCGGAGGCAGGGGGTTTCAGGTAGGGTAATAAACGTCCTTGACAGAATTTTCCACAATTCTGGATTCCCATGGAAGTTCAGCTTCTCCTAAGTCTTCAACCAACTCTTCTTTTTTTACAATGATAGCTTCCTCTACTTGTTCCAGTACGAAGGCATGCCCTGTTCTGTCCACTGGAGTTTCTAGTATCTCCTTCATACTACGCTCTTCATTAGATTGTCCACATGGGGCTGTGGAAGGTCCTTGAATGTTCGAACGTCTAGAAGATAATTGACTTACTGCTTGCTCCAGTTGATGAAGGGTTGTTTGAAGTTGATCTACTGTTTCCTTGAGGCGAACCTCTGATTCTCGGGGTGATGGATTTAGACGTGGTATATGGGGAAGTGGTGGTGTTTGGGAGTAATTGGATTGGAATTGGGGTAAATGAGGATCATATGGTAGTGAATGGTGAAAAAAAGCTTGTGAGTATGGTGGTTCGAAGTTATGTTAAGAGGATGGCCTATAAGCACAGGGTGGGGCTTGTTGGTAACTACAAGGTTGTCCACCATGTCTATTGGCTTGGTATGCATTGTAGAATGGTCTTTGTCCATGATATCTTGGAGGGTGTTGTTGCCTAAAAAGTTGATCAGATCCTCTTGGCTCCATCCATCTTTGATTGCTCTGACCTTGATGCATGTTCTTGTTATAACTTTCACTCCTTTCAACAATATTAGAACCTAACTCAAAGCGAGAGGGGTGAGAATTCATAGTAGCTAATAAAAAATAAAAATAAAAAAAGGGAAATAAAGACAAATAAACAAGCAAAAGAAAAGTATTTACAATAACCAATAATAAAGGCACATGATTGCAGTTCCCCGGCAACGGCGTCATTTTGAAGAACTGAAGATTGATGGTTTAGAAGTTATAGTAAACTCTCGTTGCAAGTATAGTTACTAAACCAAGCAATCAACCTTTCTTACAAACGTTTTGGTTGTCACAAGTAACAAACCCCTTAAAAATTGATAATCGAAGTATTTAAACCTCGGGTCGTCTTCTCAAGGAACTGCAAGGAAGTATGTTCTTATTATTGGTTATGAAGATTGTAAATTGGGGTTTTGAAGATGAGGAACAAGTAATTTAAATGGCAAGTAAAATAAATAAATAACTGTAAAATAAACTTTTGGCAAGGTATGAGAAATTGGAAGTCCTATCCTAGTTATCCTTATCAATGATGATGAAAATTGAATCTTAATTCCACTTAGTTAACCTTTACTTAAAGTAAAGGAAGGTCAAGCGACTAATTAGTTTGATCTTCAGATCCTAGTTACTTCCTAAGAAAAGATTAGGATTATTGAAGTTCAATTCAATTAGCAAAGGTAACAATTATCAATCATGTTGAGTTTGATAATGAGTTTCTGATTTCTTAACCAAGACCGAAAGGGAAAAAGTAGATCTATTCGAATAAAAATGTCTTCAGATTGGAAGCAACGGTAACATAAATAAAAGAGAGCAATAATAAACTGAAATACCTCAAATAACATTAATTAAAAGAATCATCTGTAACATAGAAAAGTTCATAAGTCAAATTGAGAAAATAAGTAATTAAAAAAGAATATTGAACCTGATAAAAAGGGGCAATCATGAAAGCAAGAAAAATCCTAAATCCTAATCCTAAGAGAGAGAGGAGAGAACCTCTCCCTAAAAACTACATCTAAATCATGAATAGTGAATAATTGGAGACTCTCCTCGAATGGATGCATTCCCCCACTTCATAACCTCTTATCTATGCCTTCTAGACTTGGATTTGGGCCAAAAAGGGCTTCAGAAATCGCTAGGAGCGTTTTCTGTAATTTCTGGTGCGTGGCCTCTGTCACGCGTCCACGTGGGTCACACGGTTGCGTCATCTGGAGTTTTCCTTATCACACGGTCGCTTCAGTCATGCGTCCGCGTCAATCACGCGGTCGCATCACTGCCAGTTTCTCCAAAAACTCCGTTTTGTGCTTTCCTTCCATTTTTGTATGTTTCCTTTCCATCCTTTAAGTCATTCCTGCCTTAGAAGATCTAAAACTACTCAACATACGAATCACGACATCGAATGGAAATAAAGGGTAATTAAAATAATTATTTTTAAAGCATAGGAAACATGTTTTTTTCACATACATCACATAATAAGGAAGGGAAAGTAAAACCATGAAATTTTCATGAATAAGTGAGTGAATGATTGAATAAATCACCTAAATTGAGCACAAAATATATCATAAAATATGGGTTTATCAACCATCCTGAGAATTATTATTAAAATTCTGTGGCCTTTGAGGTTGCTCTCTCCACCCAAAATTTGGGTGATTTCTCCACCCCTGATTGTAGGTCTGAGAATAGGGATCATTATTGGGGTTTCTAGGAGCACTCCCCATGTAATTGACCTGTTCAGAAGAGGATTGAGCATAACCATAATTATCATTTTGCACAAAATTACCTGTCATATCCAAGGTTCGGAAAACCGGACCGGTCATCAAACCGCTCTAGCTACTGGTTCACTGGTTTACTGGTTCAACCGGTCTAACCAGTGGTTCAACCGGAAAAACTATTTTAAAATAAAATAATAAATAAATTATAAATAAACATTCTAAAATATAATTATAATATAATATTATAGTATAATATAAATATTAAAATAGTTTTCAAATTTAAAAAACTACATTTAATGTCATCAATCAAATTCATATAATCTTATTAATATACAAATTCAAGTTAAATATTATAAAGAAATATCAAATATTAAATGTCAACATAAAGAGTTATCAATCATCAAAACCTCAAGATGTCTTCTGAGGCATCAATGTCTCCTCATCTAGCCCCTCCAATTTTTTCAGCTAAAGCCATAACAAAAGGAATGGTACGAGAAAATGAGGTAGTTAATAGATCATCAAATGAGAATCTTTTTGTTATTGCAAAGTGAAGATGAACATGCCAATGTAGAAGAATAAGTAAACAGTTAAATTCCTATGCTGAATAAGAAGAATAAGTAGACAACCAAATTGATAGAATCATAAAACTAAAATGAATAATATATAAATTAATTAATGGTTTTTGATTCCTCTGACTCTGAGGATGCAATGTAGTTTCTCTTTCATTCCATGAAGTTAAGAAGGAATAACATTCTGATCACTAAACAACTAGACTAGAATATTCCATTAGCAAGAAAACATAGATAGAAACAGAATAAGATTACCCCAGATAACAAAATCAGTTTTTTTCATCAACTTTGTGTGGAATCAAAAGAGTATCATGCAGAAGTATACAAGTTACACACCAGAAATAGTGAAAAGCAGCATAAGCAGTTTGAAGTATGAGGAATTTTCAAATTCAAAAAGAATGAAAACCAGATAACCCCAATCATAAACACCATTATCAAATCAAATAAAAAATCAACCAAAAATAACCTTGCAAATGAATAAAACATATATAAAATTAAAAACAGCCACAGCAATGAATCCTAACAATTCTGCCTACACAATGAACATTAACAGAAATTTGAGCAGAAATTGAGCAACAAATTTTTGCCTACACAATTCTGCCTACACTATGAACAGCCACACAATTCTGCCTACACAATGAACATTACCAATTCTGCCTACACAATTCTACCTACACAATGAATATTAACAAATTTCAGCTTATTTAGCAAAGGAACGAACAGAAATTGAGCAACAAATTACAGCTTATTTACAAAACAGAGTAACAAATTTGAGCAGAGGAACGAACAGAAATTGAGCAACAAATTACAGCTTATTTACAAAACAGATTATTTATTTCTCATGCTATTGAGCAGAGGAACGAAGAAGGAAGAAGATGAGCAGAGGAAGTTCACAGAGGAAGTTCACAGATACTCGAAGTTCACATAGGAAGTTCACAGAAAATTAAACAGAAATCTAAGTTCAGTAGTTCACAGAGGAAGTTCAGAGTATCAATTTCATGTTTCTTATACTAGAGAAGATGAGCAGAGGCGAAGAACAAAGAAGATGAGCAGAGGACGAGTCACTCACCTGGCGTCGATGGAGGGCTACTGGTGTTGACTGTTGAGGACCGCGCGACGATGAAGACGATGCGAGCTACTGCCTGCTGGTGTTCAGAAGATGAAGACGATGGAGATGGAGGGCTACTGGGCAGGGAACCAGGCGACGATGGAAGGTTACTGGGGCTGAGAACCAGGCGACGGCGGTGGCTGACGACCCGAGACCGCGGCGACGAAGGAGGGCGACTGGGCGGCTAGGGTTCACGGCGGCTAGGGTTCACTGATTCACTCACTGTGAGATGAATCATGAATGAATGCGTGAATGGGGGAAGGGGGGATGGGGTGCTCCGTGCTCCACGAGCGGGTCGGGTCGGGTGAGTTTTTTATTTTTTTTAATTTTTACAATAAAACGGCGTCGTTTAGCAGAATCGGCCGGTCACTGGTTCGGTCCAACCGGCCGGTTTTTGGCCGGTTTGCCGGTTCTTCAGCGATTCTTTCTGGCGCAGTTTTAAGAGGGGGACTGGACCGTTTGCATTACCGGTTCGCGATTAAACCGGTCGAACCGGCCGATCCGGTCCGATTTTCAGAACCTTGGTCATATCATAAGAGACCTCTTGAGGTGGATTTTGGGTGTTGATAGCTGAGACTTGCATGCCACCCATCTGCTGAGTAAGTAAATTTATTTGCTGAGACATAAGCTTGTTCTGAGCAAGAATAGCATTAACAGCTTTCATTTCCAACACACCCTTCTTCTGAGGAGCCTCAGAGTTCACAGGATTCCTATTAGATGAGTATAAATATTGGTTGCTAGCAACCAATTCAATCAGCTCAATAGTCTCCTCCGGTGTCTTCTTCTTGTACAACGAACCACCTGCAAAATTATCTAAGCACATCTTGGACATTTCACCCAAGCCTTCATAAAAGATATCTAGTTGGGTCCATTTGGAGAACATGTCCAGAGGGCATTGCCTAGTCAGTAGCTTGTATCTCTCCCAAGCTTCATAAAGAGTTTCACCATCCTTCTGCCTAAAAGTCTGAACCTCCACCCTAAGCTTAGTCAGCTTCTTTGGTGGGAAAATTTTAGTAAGAAACTCAGTAACAACCTTGTCCCAAGTATCCAAACTCTCCTTGGGTTAGAAATCTAGCTATAGCTTTGCTCTATCCCTCAGAAAAAATGGGAAGAGCATAAGTTTGTACATCTCTGGGTTCACTCCATTCGTCTTTACAGTATCACAAATCTGTAGAAAGTTAGAAATAAATTGATTTGGGTCTTCGTGGGTAAGACCATGATACTGGCAGTTTTGTTGCACCAGGGTGACCAATTGTAGCTTCAACTCAAAGTTGTTCGCAGCTATAGGAGGCACCACAATGCTTTTTCCATAAAGATCTGCAGTAGGAGCAGAGTAAGAGCCAAGCACTCTCCTTTGTTGTTCATCCACATTCAGATTTGCCACATTGGCATTAACAGCATTATTAGGATCCATATTGGACTATGTAGCTTTGTAAAGTCTTGCTTGTTGCAAACGCCGCCTGAGAGTCTTTTCAGGTTCAAGATCAAAGTCTAAGAGAGGTTCCTTGTCTCTGTTCCTCGCATAAACAAACAAAAAAACAAGAAAAAATGGGAATCTCTACGTCATAGTGCAGATAATTCCCAATGAGGTAATCTGTGTAAAATAATAAAATAGAAATAATAAATAAATAAAAAAATTTCAAAAATAGACAGGGAAAATAAACAAGAAAATTAAAATGGAATTAACTAGGTGACACCAAACTTAATTTCAGAAATTAAGGAAAAAATATTAGTGCTATTTATTTATATTTTTTTTCCGAAAATACTAAAGCAAAATTTAAATAAAATTAAAACTAAAGCGCCTAATCTAAGCAATCAAACAACTGATAATTATTAATCACTATCAATCCCCGGCAACGACGCCAAAAACTTGGTGCAGAAATTCTAACCACAAACTAACCGGAAAGTGCACCGGGTCGTACCAAGTAATACCTCAGGTGAGTGAGGTTCGATCCCACGAGAATTGAAGGACTAAGCAACAATGGTTACTTGATTCACTTAGTTAGGCAAATAGAAAGTAATGTTTGAGAGTTCAAAGATGTTAAACAATATAAAGAATATTAAAGAAAGGCAAGTAAATAAGTTGGGAATAAAATATGGAGAAACAATTAAGGTTTCAGAGTTATCTATTTTTTGGATTGATTTTTCTTATTAATTTATTTTAATCATGCAAGATTTAATTCATGGCAAACTATATGTGACTAGACCCTAATTCCTTAGACCTTCCTAGTTTCCTCTAAAATTCATCAACCGCCAATTCCTTGGTCACTTAATTCCAATTAGAGGGTGAAGTTCAATTCTAGTTTATATGCCACATAAACTCTAATTATCCAAATATAAAAGGATTATATGTCACGTATCCCGTTAAATCCATATAATTAAAATTTAGGAGAATTTATTTTCAAGCTGTTGTTCAAGTAAAGAGCTTTTCCAAGTTATATAAGAACTCAATTAAAACATGGGTCATACTTCTGTTCCACCCAAGTTAATAGAATAAAGAACGAAAACAATTCTTGAAATATAAATCAATACATGAATTAAAATAGAAAAGCAATAAAATCAATCCATACAATAAACAAAGCTCCTAACCTTAACAGTGGGGGTTTAGTTGCTCATGGTTCAAAGAGAAAATAAGGATTCTGATAAAATATATTTTGGTAGTCTGGAATGGAATCCTCTCTTCTGGAATAATTCCAATCCCCTTTTATATATAATCCTAATTAATTTAAAAATCTATCTTCTAAAACTAAAATAATATCTTTTCCTATTTTAAAATAAAAATTAAAGTTTAAATTAGAATTAATTAAAGCAA
Source organism: Arachis ipaensis (assembly GCF_000816755.2). Classification (NCBI taxonomy): domain Eukaryota; kingdom Viridiplantae; phylum Streptophyta; class Magnoliopsida; order Fabales; family Fabaceae; genus Arachis; species Arachis ipaensis. Next base: position 19,312,084 of record NC_029789.2, read on the forward strand.
TCAGCATGTCTTCAATTGATGGATGGGGACCACTTGCTTCGTAGGGTCCATGCCTAACTTGGAGTGGGCATAACCATTCTTGTGTGAATCTCCATTGAGTCTCTGCTATGCCCTGGCTCTAGTCTGTGTTTCTGGGCTGAAAACTGGATCGAAACTCGGCCTGAAATCCCCCCAGCGTTTTCTGCAAATTCTGCACGTGGCGCATGTCACGCGTACGCGTCTGTCACGCGTACGCGTCTGTCACGCGTACGCATCGATGATCTTCTTCGCATGTCACGCGTACGCTTCAGGTACGCGCACGCGTCGCTCCTCGCTGGTCAGCTCCTTGGTTTCTTCTCTTTCTCTGCAGAAACTCCATCAAATCCAACCAAATTCTACCTAAAATAAATAGAATTGCACAAGACTCAAAGTAGCATCCATAGTGGCTAAAAGATAATTAATTCTTGATAAAACTTAACAAATTAAATGCAAATCCACTAGGAAAAGGTAAGAAAGATGCTCACGCATCAGTTATCTCTAGAACACATTTAAAGTTAAACGGTGGTAACTTAGAGATGAAGAAAGATAACTAATAGTTGGAGAAGATAGTATTTGATTTAATAAGATGAAGAAAGAGAGTAATGTAAGAAATTGAGAATTGATGATATTAATTAGTTAAGAATAATAAAAATGTATGATCAGTGAGTTGAGTGAAATGGAGAATGACGAGATTGAGACATGAATTAGTATTGAGAATGAAAATCATAAATTGTAAGATATGATTGAATAACCTGAGCTTGGGGCGTTGTCTTCCCCATGTCAACCGGGATTTTCCCTTGGTATTTATTGAGAAAGTGCAGTAATGTCGCGAGTATGCCAGAGTTGCATATGTATGCTAATGATTGAACATTATTGAGCTTGGGGTACTATCTTCCCCATGTCAGCTTGGGGTATTCTTTCCCCATGTCAGCTTGGGGTGTTGTCTCTTCTCCCCATGTCAGCTTGGGATTCGTCCCATGGATATTATTGAGCTTGGGGCATTCTTTTCCCCATGTCAGCTTGGGGGTCCTTCCCATGGTGTATTTTGAGCTTGAGAACATGTCGGGATGGCTACGTAACTGACAGTTGATTTCAACAGCCATAGGACAAGATGCATCATGCGCATTTGATTGTTTTGATTGCTATGTATTATCTGAGATTGCCTAACTGAATTTATATCATGCTACCTGCTATACTTGCTACTTGCTCTATTTGTTTCTTCTTGTGTGTGAATTTGTCTGGTTGATTGTCTCTGCATGATTTATGTATGATGGAGGAGCGAAGGAATGGTAAAATGGGTTGGCGTTGATGTTAGGTTTAAAAGTGAGTAAGTCTAGGAGTGTTTTAGATTACCTACCTCTTTTTATGGCTTCTGCTTAGAAATTAAGTTTTATAACTGTATGTTGGAGTTTTATGATTGCCTTTGGCATTTCCAGGACCTTATATATTACATGTGTGGCACCTTTACCATACTGAGAACCTCCGGTTCTCACCCCATACTGTGTTGGTGTTTTCAGATACAGGTCGAGTGGCTCCTCGGTAGGCGTCTGAAAGTTCCGCGGCGAAGTGGTTTACTTTGGGGTCTCCTTTTGTTATTTTGATGTATATATATGTATAGTTTCTCCTCTGTATGTAAGAATACTTTGTTTATGTACCTCTTAGAGGTTTTATGGAGAATTAGGATTTTGAACATATTCTTTTGGGTTATTATTATGTATATATATATGTACGTATATGTTCTCCGGCTAGCCTTGACTTCGCAGGCTGAGTCAGGAGCTAGTTATGCTGTGTTCTTGGCCCTCTACTCGTATCATCTGTACATATATATTATTGAACTTTAGTTTTCTTCTCACCCAAGTAACCACGTTTTCTGAGGGTTGCACTTTTGAATTTTGCGATTTTGTTTTACCCGTTTTTCAAGGCTCCTAGTTAAGTATCTCTTTCTATATATATATATATATTTAGAGGTCGTAATACCTTACTATCTCAGTCTTATGACTTAAGCATAAGATTAAGTATGGTAGGGTGTTACATTATGGTATCAGAGCAGTTTGTTCCTATAGAGCCTGAGGACGGACTGAATATGCCTTTGTGCATTTTCTGTGTATGTGTTTATGTGCTATTAGGATATCTAGCTGATATATGTGGCATAAACGTTCATGAGCACTAGACTTGCGATATTGAGACTGATCAACTTGATATCACTTGTTTGGTGTGTATAGGAACCAAATGTCGACTCGCGGACGTGAGTGAGGTAGAGGCAAACTAGGCAATGCTACGCCTGAAGTGACAGGGAATATTCCTAATCATGTAGATTTCATGGCTGCTCTAGGGAATATGGCCGTGACGATGCAAGCGACAGCCGAAGCCCTGGGAAACCAAATAAATAATGGTAACAATGGCAACAACGGCAATGATGGTCCTATGACGCATTCCTCCTTCCTAAAGGTTCATCCTCCGACCTTCAGAGGAACCTCGAACCCTACTGATGCGGATAACTGGATACAAGCCATTGAGCGAGCATTACAGGCTCAGCAGGTTTCTGAAGAACAGTGGGTTGAGTTTGGGACCTACCAGCTGCAAGGTAAAGCTTAGCATTGGTGGCAGGGCATGAGGCGCATTCTGCAGCCTAATGGGGTTGTGATCTCTTGGGAGTTGTTCCGAGAAGAATTCTATAAGAAATACTTTCCCAATTCAGCCAGAAATGCTAAGGAACTTGAACTGCTTCAGCTGAAACAAGGCCTGATGACCATCACTGAGTACACTAGCATGTTTGAGGAACTGTGCCGTTTCTCACGGATTTGTCAGGGAGCTCCTGAGGATTTTGCTGAGTGGAAGTATATCAAGTATGAGGGAGGCCTTAGAAGCGATATTCTGAGCTTCGTTGCACCGATGGAGATCCGAACCTTCTCTGAATTGGTAAACAAAACCAGAGTTGCTGAAGAATGTCTGAGAAAGGCGGCATTAGACAAGAGTGATCACCAAAGCTCTGTTAGGGAAGATCACGGAAGAAATTTAGCCCCTAGAGGTCAAGATTTCAAGGGAGGCGGCAATACTCCACAACAACATCAAGTCCAGAGTAGCTTCCGGAGGTTCAATAATAACAATAACCAGGGAAAAGGACGTGGAAAACATGCTTAGTTTATGCAGGATGACTTGACTTGCAGAAGGTGTGGAAGGTACCACCCAAACTCTCCGTGTAGGGTCGGTTGAGATGTCTGTTATTACTGTGGAGGAGCTGGGCATATGCCCTGGAATTGCCCAGAAAAGAAGAGTCAGGATGCTAAGAGAGCTCCGCAGGTGGGACGAGCGTACACTATGAGGACGGATGGTGCTGAGGGCACAGATGCTCCAATTAGAGGTAATGATGAACTGGTAATTAAAATTTGGACTGCTTTACATGATGATGATCTGTAACACTTATTATAATCCTCCACCCAGTTGTGAGAATTGTGACTTCCAAGATATTGATCGAAAGATGACTTTTAGTTACTGAAACAAAATGGCATTTGGTTGACTTTGAGGGAGTGACTAGGTTCTTAAAGAATAATAACTAGAGTTATGTAGTAAAAGAGGATTGGGAGAGTAAACATACAACTTGAGTTATAGGTTAGGGATCGAGAGTGTTGAGAATGGTATGATGACACTATTGGAATCGAAGGAACTCAGAAGCTTGAGGGATTATAAAATAGAGGACGAGATCCGTTCAATTAAGTGTTTCCGGTATGAAATACCAATTGGACTGGAGAGCGTATTAATGAATCCTTCCAAGTCGACCTGACCTTCTTTTGTAGCTTACAATAGAATTCTACCCCAAACTTCTTCTTAAATAATAATAAATGGATCAACTCCTAATTCTATCCCTGACTTGCACGAATCTTGCTCCTTCCAAATGAATCCGACTTTGTCTTGTCATAATAATGTAAATTCGTGAATCTTAGGAACTTGCCGCGAATGGAATTGCCCTCTTTCGTAAAATAGGTAATCTGTTGACATCAGCTAAGATTTATTTAATTTGGTGTGCTATATCTTCTCCTCAACCAGCTCGAATCTCAATTATTCTCTGAGAGTGCACCTTAACTCCTTCCTGTATATCTTGTTAATCTCTAGAACTTGTTGTACCCACCATATAGGGCATCTCTATACTCTACAATAAACACCGTTCCAGTAATTCAATTACCTCTGGATTTATTATCTTTACAAGCTTGAATTAGCATCACGTATAACGCCTAACCATAACAATAAAGAAATGGCAGTCCCTTAATATTCTTCTACACATTAGAAAACATTACCGTTTAGACGCTTGAGAGCGAAAATGGTTTTGAACTTCTTCAAGAGAAACTAGTTACGTATTCTTAAATGTTACTTTAACAAAATAAAAATCGGTGCGCAATTAAGGTTAAAGAATTAAACCAGGATGTATTGAACTGTTTATGATATTAGTATGGATTAAGAATCAGAATGAGAAAACACACCTGAGAACTTGAACCCAAGAAGAGAAACGACCAATGTGCCTATCTCAAATTACTAAACTTGAATTTTGGGGGCAAAATTCCTAATTATGTGGGTAGGATGTAAACCCCGCTAAATTAGCAAATAATTAGTCAATAAATTAATTTTAATAAAAGAAAATTAAAAATGCGAGTTTAATAGTAAAATAGTATAGAGCTAATTAAAACGAGAATTTTGACACCAATTTTAAAGGATTTGGCCCAAGATTGGGCCGAAAGGGCTGAACCGATCAAACTGGACCTAGAATGGGCCCAAGCCCAACCCAATGGCCCAAATTCACTTTAGAAGAAGCATTCTTCTTCCTTCCATTCAGCATAAACGCTGAAGTAACACCAAGGAAGGGGAAGAACACATGCAAACTCACAAACCCTCACCACAAATTCATATCCACATAACTTTTGATCCGGAGCTCCGATCACCGCACCATTTGCGGCCACGCGACCGCAGTGACGAACTCTACAAAGTCCAGTACCATTCAAGGTGAGAAAATTAAAATCCTAGCTTTTATTCTCTCTTCTTCAATTCGGGAATAGTAAGATTTTTGGGTGTTAAGATTTTGAATAAATTGATGTTATAGGATCAAATTGAGTTGAGGAATAAGTGGGCTTTGGTTCAATTGAGATACATACAAGGTAAGATTCATAAACCTCAGCTAATTTCAGTTCTAGTATGTTAAATGTGAATTTTGAGTATGTATGGTGATATATATGAAATTAGGTGTATAAGTGTATATGTTGGAGGCTTGGTGGTGATTGGAGCTAAGATTTTGGTGGGTTTCTCTAAGCTTGAGGGGCTGTGTGGTGACTGAGGGGCTGCCTTGGACTAGATATAGTAATCGGCCAAGGTATGATTTAGGTTTCGCGTGTTTAATATGTAAGGCTTTGTGAAAACTTGGGCTAGAGCACTATAGGATAAGTTGAAATGATTAATTGTGTTAAATTATTAGTCTTTATGGTATTGATGGAAAAGTTGATGTGGACATGTGTTGAGTAATTGATAATATGGGTTGAATGCAAATATATATATGTATGTTAGTATAATGATGATGGATGAAGGATTGATGATTATGGCAATTTAATGATATGGTTGAGATTGAGTGGTGTTTATGTGAAATTGTTGGTATGGTTATTTTGATTAATGTTGTGGTGATGAGTTAATAAGATTGTTGTTGTTGCTGAAATTCTGTTAATTGGTTGGTTTATTATTGTTAAAAGAAGTGCAGAATTTTAATGCTTTAAAGTGAGCTTGTGTGATATAAATCATGCTGATTCCTGATAGGCACATGGAACTGAGGTTTCGGGGTAGGGTTGTGATATAATTTAAGTAGATAAGGTGATGAATAAGAGGAATGGTGGATTAGTATAAGTTGGAAACCTAGAGGACTAAATTTGGTTACTGAAATTGAGAAGTCTTGCTGCAGAAATTTCTAAACTGTTTGGACAGCAACTTAAAATGAAAATTGGGAATAATCTGGGCATGATTTTCGAACTAATTCATTTTCCTAACAAATTCCTATAAGTCAAGATTACCCCATAAGAATTTCATGGAATTTGGCCAAATGGTTTGGAAGATAGGAAGTTTTGAAGTTTAGTGGTTGCTGCAGAATTTTTTGATTTTTTGGTTCTGCAGTACCAACTTCCAGACGCTATAACTTTTGATTTAAATGAAATTTTGAGTTTCTTTCAAATGGATTTTGAATATCTGTGAGTCTACGTTAATTGAGTACCAATTTCATGTCCATAGCTACTTTGTAGAGTTAGTTATGTCTCTTGGAAGCTGGGCTGTTCGCAGAAAATTCAAAACCAATTACTAGAAACAGGGCAGCAATTCCAATTGACATTTAATTAACCAAACGAAGTGCTATAAATCTGAAACTTGTTTTTCCTAAAACTTAGGGGTGTAAAGTGTATCCTCACCAAAATCTAGGAGTAACGGATTAGATTTGAATTTGTTATAGATTTTGCAAAAACAGAGCTGCCTGTTGTATTTTTCTGAATCTTCTTAAGTGTAGCAACATAATTTTATTGAATTTGTTATAAAATTCAATTCTAATTCAAAGGCAGTAAAACTTTGATTTAGATCCAAAGGGTATGTCCAAATTTGACTGTATGCATGAACGTAGGTAAATAAAAGTGTGTAAGTTATCTCTAGGACACATTTAAAGTTAAATGGTGGTAACTTAGAGATGAAGAAAGATAACTAATAGTTGGAAAAGATAGTATTTGATTTGATAAGATGAAGGAAGAGAGTAATGTAAGAAATTGAGACTTGATGATATTAATTAGTCAAGAATAATAAAAATGTATGATCAGTGAGTTGAGTGAAATGGAGAATGACGAGATTGAGACATGAATTAGTATTGAGAATGAACATGATAAATTGTAAGATATGATTGAATAACCTGAGTTTGGGGCGTTGTCTTCCCCATGTCAGTCGGGATTTTCCCGTGGTATTTATTGAGAAAGTGCAGTAATGTTGCGAGTATGCCGGAGTTGCATATGTACGCTAATGATTGAACATTATTGAGCTTGGGTTACTATCTTCCACATGTCAGCTTGGGATTCGTCCCATGGATATTATTGAGCTTGGAGCATTTTTTTCCCATGTCAGCTTGGGGGTCCTCCCCATAGTGTATTTTGAGCTTGAGAACATGTCGGGATGGCTATGTAACCGACAGTTGATATCAACAGCCATAGGACAGGCATGCATCATGCGCATTTGATTGTTTTGATTGCTATGTATTATCTGAGATTGTCTAACTGAATATATATCCTGCTACTTGCTATACTTGCTACTTACTCTATCTGCTTCTTCTTGTGTGTGAATTTATCTGGTTGCTTGTCTCTGCATGATTTATGGATGACGGAGGAGCAGATGAAGGATAAAATGGGTTGGCGTTGATGTTAGGTTTAAAAGTGAGTAAGTCTAGGAGTGTTTTAGATTACCTACCTCTTTTTATGGCTTCTGCTTAGAAATTAAGTTTTATAACTGTATGTTGGAGTTCTAGGATTGCCTTTGGCATTTCCAGGACCTTATATATTACATGTGTGGCACCTTTACCATGCTGAGAACCTCCGGTTCTCACTCCATACTGTGTTGTTATTTTCAGATGCAGGTCAAGTGGCTCCTCGGTAGGCGTCTGAAGGTTCCGCGGCGAAGTAGTTTACTTTGGGGTCTCCTTTTATTATTTTGATGTATAAATATGTATAGTTTCTCCTCTTGTATGTAAGAATACTTTGTTTATGTACCTCTTAGAGGTTTTATGGAGAACTAGGGTTTTGAACATGTTCTTTTGGGTTATTATTATGTATATATATGTACGTATATGTTTTCCGGCCTGCCTTGACTTCGCAGGCTGAGTCAGGAGCTAGTTATGTTGTGTTCTTGGTCCTCTACTCGTATCATCTGTACATATATGTTATTGAACTTTAGTTTTCTTCTCACGCAAGTAACCACGTTTTCTGAGGGTTGCGCTTTTGAATTTTGCGATTTTGTTTTACCCGTTTTTTAAGGCTCCTAATTAAGTATCTCTTTCTCTATTATTATTATTATTATATATGTATTTTTTATTTTTAGAGGTCGTAATACCTTACTATCTCAGTCTTATGACTTAAGCATAAGATTAAGTATGGTAGGGTGTTACTCCAATCGATTGAATACACAAAAAACTTTAATCACGTACAAATTTTAATCGATTGTATTATCATACCAATCGATTGGATATGAAAATACCATTAATCACGTACAAAATTCAATCGATTGAATTTTGAGAAAACATGCGATATTCAATCGATAGGGTAACACTAACAATCGATTGAATTTTAAAAAAACATGCGATATTCAATCGATTGAATTACCAAGAAACACGATTTTTCCTGGGTGTAATGGATCAAGGACAAGAAAAACTCGTTGATTCGCATTGTCAAATTATTTATGAAGGTCACTATTAATGGAAGATCTATTTTGTTGTTGTTTTTGTTTCTAATTGTTAATAAACATGATAGATAAATCATAAAATAATAATTTATAATTAAATAAAATTAAATAATTAAATAATATATAAAGGATTAAGTTGTAGTTAAAATTAAATAAGGACTATTTAATAATTATTAAAAAGTTAAAAAAATATGTTTTGTTATTTAATGGTC
>NC_029789.2:19321638-19323511 GCF_000816755.2 Arachis ipaensis
AGTCGAAATCTGATTTAGCCCCTAACGTTTCAAATATCTTATTTCAGTCCCAAAAATTTTTAAATGTCCTATTTTAATTCCAAAAAAATTTTAAGTGATCACATACATATTAGAGAAAAGATTTTTTTTATTTTTTGACGAAAGAAATGCATTTCATTCATGAAAAAGTCCTTCTGGCACTTACATATGATAAGTTACATATGATAAGAAAAGACAATATCTAAGTCTAAGAAAGAAAGAAAAAAAGCTTTATATTGAACTAAAAATTGAGATATGATAAGTTACATATGATAAGAAAAGACAATATCTAAGTCTAAGAAAGAAAGAAAAAAAGCTTTATGTTGAACTAAAAATTGAGAGTAAGTTCAAAATTCAATTAGAAAGAATCTTAACTCATAGAAATTAAGATAAAACTGAGAATTTTTTTGTTTCTAGATCTACTCATAAAGAGCTGCAATACTGTGAGATACATATTCTTTTTCTTTAAATAAATTTGATCTATTTCTTGATCTAAAAACATATTCATGAACAAAAAATTATCCCCAAAATATTTTTCTTCCGCATTTGAGAGGATATCTAAACTTGCACCAATAAATCAACACCACCTATAAAAATAGAAAATAAATACACCACAAAAGAGAGAAATGACACCACAAAAGAAATTATTTGAAGTCTTAAAACAAAAGTAACAACAAAACAATAAAAATCAGAGGCAGATTGATGAAAAGAAGGAGGCGGTGGAGAAGGAGTCATAGGTAGCAAAGTGTAAAAGAAAGAAAAAAAGACTAACAAATGAAAAGAGAAAGAAGGAGCCATAGGTGGCAGAATGTAGAAGAAAGGAAAAAAGACTAACAAATGAGAAGAAAAAAAGATAGAAGACAAACATAAAAAGAGAAAACAGTAGAAGGTAGGGGAGGAAAAATAGGAGGAAGAGAAGAAGAGAAGGAAAATGAGAGGTTGGAAGGCTACCGCCTTGCAAGGTTAATGGCGGCGCGCGACCCTCTCAACAGCAGCAGCTAAGTTAGGGAACATACGACCATATGATTCAACATCAATGTTGACACTCAATTCTAACCTCCTAGATTTACAATAAATTATTCATCGCATTTATAATTTTTTTTCTTTTATATTTTAGCAATAAATAAGAATAAATGGTCAAATTCGTCCCTAAAAGATCATTCGTTTTTCAAATTAGTTCCCAAAGATTTTTTTAATCATATTCATTCGTCAAAGATTTTAAATTAATATTATTAGTCTTTTTGACATTTTTTTTGTTAATAGTGCCAAAATTTGTTAATGTAACATGTTAAATGATACTATAACACATATATAGGAGTCTTAATTGAATATTAGCATGATAAGTTTATGAAATTAGATCAAATCAAAACCTAATTGAGGAAAAAACTTGAGGCATTGGAATCCCTCAATTTGGGGTTGATTTGATCTAATTTCATAAACTTATCATGTCAACCGTCTATTAAGATTACTAGGTATATGTTGTGGTGTAATTTAACGTGTTACATTAACAAATTTTGTCGCCGATAGCAATGGAAGCAACAGAAAGACTAAAATGACTAATTTAAAATTTTTAAAAGACAAATTTAATTAAGAATAAATTACCATTTCTACCCATAAAAATTGAAAACGCTAACATATCTACTCATAAAAGATTGGCTTTCGCAAGCAAAATTACCCAAACTCTAAATAATTACATAAAATTTCCAAACTACCTTTGGTGAGTGTCATCCTCTTCAATTCTTCGTCTATAGCTCTCTCCCTATGTCATAACTCCCCCTTCTCCCTTCTCTTCTCTCACGCACCCATCCTTTAACTCATTCATTCACTATCTGCAGTACCTCTTTCAGCTGTGATC
>NC_029789.2:19323662-19327443 GCF_000816755.2 Arachis ipaensis
CCAGCCACTATTCCCTTCAAAATCACAAAAAAGAACAAACTCAGATCAAATCGAAGAATAGAACATGTGTAGATTTAAAATAAAACCCTAATTTCTTAGAACCTTCACAAAAAATTGTCAATTTCTTAGATTTCAGATCACCATTTTCGTTGCAAATAACACAGAATACTAATTCGATTTTGACGACAATGGGAGGAGAAGATGACGAAGATGCATTGCTAGGAGGAGAAAAGAGCAGTGACGCCGAGAGAAGGAGAAGACAAAGATACGACGTTTAGAAAAGGAAGGAACTCAACGTTAAAGAAGTTATGGTTGCAGAAAATAGAGGACTTCAAATTGCTACTTCCTGAAGTCAGAAACCTCCCAAAGAAAAAGAAAAAGAAGAGGAGGGGAGGAGAAGATGGAGCTCGCAACGGCAAAAAGAGGAACCACCATTAATGCACAGAAGAGAGAGAAGAACAACAGAGAAAAGAGAAATATCAATAGGGAGAGAAAAAGAAGGAGAAAAGTGTGAAGATGGGGAGAGAGAAAGAGAGAGAGGACGATTGAAGAAGATGAAGGAGAAAGAACATGACTGGTGAGTGAGTGAGAGAAAGAGAGAGTTGAAAGGGGGATGGTGCTGTGGCAGTGGTGGTTCACGGCTATATATGAAGAATTGAAGAGGATGAGACTCACCAAGGATAGTTTGGGAATTTTATGTAATTATTTAGGATTTGGGTAATTTTGCTTGCGAAAGTCAATCTTTTATGGGTATAAATGGTAATTTTTATCTTCTATGAATAGATATGTCAGCGTTTTCAACTTTTATGGGTAGAAATAATAGGTTACTCTTTAAATAAAAAAATCATTCGAGTACTAATTTAAAAAATAAATAATTTTTTGGAGACTAATTTAACTATTTACTCCAATAAATAATTATCTTCAACAACTTCATTTTTTTATATTATTTTATTTAATTTTTTTTTTGTCATACAAATACATTCACACATTCATCCACTCACACACACTAATTTAGTCACGGCTAAGACTCGAATCCAATGGATCCTCTCAATTGTTAAAAAAAATTGAGGGAATAAAGTGTGATCGCTTTTTTTTTATTTACCCAAACGGTATCCTCCAACCCGACAGGTTAAGGACTAATCCGTCGCGGATCTGAACTCCATTTAAGGGTCTGCCGCTGGCCAATGAGTTGCTGCATGCATAAGGCGAGGTTCGAACTCCTAACACTTGCTTAAGCGGACGAGTGAGCTGACCAAAATTAATGATAAAAAATTACACTTTTTTTTATATTTAAACGGGACTAAAGCCCAAAATTACAAGACACTAATCAATCGGGATAAAGAAGCTCTCTACAATCATTAAATAAAATTTATCTCAAAAGTACTGGTGACACATCAATAAAATTAAAGTTTGGGTTATACTTTAGAAAACATTTCAAGTGCACCGGGGAGTATCTATGCACCAATTATTTTAACCGTTGATTTTAATTAATATATATATTATATATTTTTTATAATTCAGATCAACGGTTAAAACAATTGGAACACCAATATTCTCGATGCACTTGAAATATTTCCTATACTTTAATTCTTCTCTAGCTAAAAAATCAATAACTTTATTTTCTTCTCTATAAGTATAACTTATTTTAACTTAAATTAAAATAAAAATTATTTTATTTTTTTTTAATTGTTAAAAAAAATTAAAAGAATTCATGGGCGCGAGAAGCAAACAACTTTGTCATTACATCACAAGCCTCAGTCACTTCCTTTCTTTTCTTTTCTTTTCTTTTTGTTGTTTGGTCAAAACTACGTTTCTTTTCTTAGGAGTGGTATTTGATTTATTGGGCTTGTTGGGTTTACTTAATCTAGACGCTGGTAACAGTGTCTTTTGTTACTTGGCTTTATTGATTAATATTGGCCCAATAACGATTCAATGGATAAACTACTAGGTAATAGCCGAAACTCAGTCAAAAAGAAAAAGTCAAAATAAGGTCAACAAAAGCACACTGCACCAAATTAAGAGAGCATAACAAGTTATTTTATAGGTACCAAAAAAAAGTTTATTCCATGGAGGATCAATGTGAAACAAAATTATTTAAAATTGATAATAGCACGCAACCAAGTTGGGTTGGTCTAGTGGTTAGCTCACTAGTCCGCTTAAGCAAGTGTCGGGGGTTCGAATCCCGCCTTGTGCATGCAGCAACCCATTGGCCAGCGGCAAACCCTTAAATGGAGCTCAGTACCGCGACGGATTAGTCCTTGACCTGCCGGGTTGGGGGATACCGTGGGAAACGTCTGGGCCTCTGGGGCAATGCTTCATGGAGGGGAGTGATGTTGAGTTTATTTTGGTTGAGTATACCAGTGATACCATATAAAACGTGTGAAATAAAATGACGATATAAAAAGAATGCAGACATATTAGAGGATAATTAAAATTTATTATTTTTGATTCGTAATTAGTTATTAATATTTAAAAATATAGATTAAAATATATTATTAGATTATTAAACTAAAACAATTAGATTAATAGTTTAAAAATACGGGTGAAATGTCGAGTTATTGTCTTATTGACAGGACAAGGGTCTCACTCAAGATTCAACAACAACAGTATTCTATCTTGTTGGTTTTACCTGCATAGTGCATTGCACGCCATAGCCCATAAAAGTCATAAAACATTACATTGCATAATGTCTATCTAAAATGAATGGGATTCACATGACTCACCAAAACGCATATTAAAATATTATAACGCCAGTGGTTTTCTTTTGATGAACACAAAACAAAAGAAACACACAAAAGACAATAGATATATTTACAAGAAAAGCAACTTATAAATATCGAAAATTGTTATTTGATAAATGTAACAACGACGGGCAGTGGCATTACTATACTTCCAAATTATAATTAGGGTGGAAACTTGCGTACAACGTTGAATAATTTCATAAATTTAACTAAATTAATTTATATTAAATAATTGTATGTAAATTTTTATTTATAATTAGTGAAATCTGAAAATTGGTGACTGTTAGTTGACACATTTGCCCAATAAACAAAGCGATAAGAGCGACCGAAAAGAATGCTCTTGGTGTCAAAAGACTTGCTTGCAAGGCAAATTATGCTAACCGTTGCTGTGTATCTCTTAATTGATGCCTTGTACGATGCATATGCTTTAGTTAAGGTCTTCGGAAGCATATTCCTCATATTGTTTGGGATCACGAAAGCATATCTTTCTTCTTGCTTGTTCTCTTAACGGACTTGGTTTAATTTTAATAACACGAAATTAAAACCATGGTTAGCAATTATATAGAAACAACTTCAACGTATTCTTTCAATTAACACGTTTAATTTGTATCTATATACGTGCTTTTCGTGTTTACATATGCTTTTGCATTTGTCATTGTTTGCATTTTGGCAAGAAAAATTACTTACTATATTCCATATCTATGGTGGAGGGAAAAAATTGCAATCATCATCGTTACGAAAGTAAACTATTGCATAGAAAAGCTTTGACCGTGAAAGGAGGAAAGTGGAGATAGTGAATAGCTACTTTTTAAAAAGAATCCGGTTAGGAAGTTAATGGAATATTTGTAATACCATGTCATGTCATGAAATTATTCATTCCAAAAATTTAAGTTGATAAAAAAAGATAATACTAATGAATATCCCTAAACCTCTATTGTACACATTATACAGATATTCTATTGGCTCCCTATACTTTCTTTTTTAAAAATATCTTTGTAATACTTAAATTTAAAATTAATAGATAAACATAAATTTACGGT
>NC_029789.2:19328355-19329481 GCF_000816755.2 Arachis ipaensis
AGTGTTAATATATATATTTCTCTCTCTTTTACGATTTTAAATTATATGTTTTACATGTTAGTTCATAATACAAAACCTATCTACTACATTTTACATACCACATGTAATTTGTTCATTGAATAGTCAATTTTTAGCATGTTTGGCTACTATTCTTTTGACCACCAGAGTCTCACCCTTATTAAAATGTCTCCTCTCCATTCCATGTTCATACATATTAGTGCAGGTGTATTCATGATATTACTAAATTTTAAAATTAAAAAAAATAATACAATCATAATAAATTTTAGAGTAAAGTATTATTTTTGTCCTCAATATTTGGGATAAGTCTTATTTGTGTCTCTAACGTTTAAATTGTCTTATTTATATCCCTAATATTTATAAAAGTGATTTAATATTATCCTGCTGTTAATTATACTATCAGGTCAGATTGTATTTTTCAATTATTCTCACTTGGATATATTTATTCTCAATTATGTCTCACTTAGCTTGGATGTGTTCGATTTTAATATTGTATCCACTATTTGTGTTCAGTTTCAATTATATCCCTAAAAAAAGTAAATTATGTAAATATTGTAGGATTAATTTCAACTTTTGATGAATCTATTAACCGGAGTGGATCGTCGATTCTGTTCCAAATATTTGTATTCTAACTTCAAGAAGAGATTTCAGAACTCCAACTAATACTCATGATTTGTAATTGACGGTAGGATAACATTGAATCACTTTTATAAACGTTAAGAATACAAATAAGACGATTTAAACATTAAGGATACAAATAAAACTTATTCCAAACGTTGAGGATAGAAACGATATTTTACTCTAAATTTTAAGTGTGCTTCAGGAAGATAAATGGAATTGAACTCTGAATGTTATTTTTCTATCTTAATTAATTTTCTTATTCTTTGCCTGTTTAGTAGTTTTTGGGAGAACCTCGTTTCTCATTTTAATTCTTAATTGAATGACATTTGTTATTTCTCTTATAATTAATGAATAACAATTATTTAAAAAAATAATCATAATAAAATTTTATATAATTTAATTAAATATATCAAATCAAACAAGTTAAATATAAATTTAATGTAATAAAAATTTTAATAGATAAATTAAAATAAAATAAACTAGAATT
>NC_029789.2:19329535-19329840 GCF_000816755.2 Arachis ipaensis
TCACGGATTTTGTGGGACAAGTATCTCAATCTTCGCCTCCATTCTCATTTATTTGCGGAAATGCGTCCCTGTTAACTTCTTCGTCGCAGATAAATTTTATGTTTAATTTTGATGTACTTACCAAACACATTCGTGCAATCACATTTGTTTTTTTTTTTATGACTATTCACGTGGTTAATATGAAAGGTAGTTACTTTTACTATGTAGCAATACACAAATAATGCATCAAAATTAAATTCTTTTAGTACGTGATTGTTTGAGTGCTATTAAATTAATAGTAAAAAGATTTTCATTTTTTTTATGTG
>NC_029789.2:19330040-19340637 GCF_000816755.2 Arachis ipaensis
TGTACAAAATATTATTTAAATAAAATAATAAGAGCAAATAAAAAAATTTATATAATAAGTTAAATTAAGCTATCTGGATTGGTCTAGTAATAAATAATTTGAATAGTATGCATGAAATTATAGATTTAATTTTACTATATTTATGTAACAAAAAACTCTCATTATAACAAAAGTATAAAATTAATCATATCATAAAAATGTTATATTGTACACATTACTGTATGATTAGAATTGGACTAAGATAATTTTGAAAATTAGATTTAAAATTTGATTCAATATATGCTATCTTTTAGAAATAAAATCTAAACAAATTAATGTTGTTGAGATTTTGCTCTCTTGTTAGTTTGGATTGGAATTTTAATTTAATTTAAACACACAGATTGCACTGTAGGTATGAATTTAAAGGTGAAGATTGAAGGAGCATGCATGCAACTCATCATTTTATGTTCACCCTAGAGATTCACTTTCGTATCGATTTATTTATTTATTTATAATTAAAAGTATTAATTGTAGAAAATTGAGGTGAAGGAAGACATAAAAAGTGTTGCGGAAGAAGAAGGAGGACTTCCATGAGAGAGGAGAGCGAGTGCAACAACAAATTACGGCTCAGTCCCGATCTTCACGCAAAGCTACGATTTTGGCTTCATAGATCTCCAAAATTCATCTTCAAGCATTCCCAATCGGTACAGCGAATTTTGTCATCGTCTTTTTCTCTTCGTGGGTCCTTCTAATCGAAGAGGAAATTTTATCTATGTTGATCTGTGAAATCTTCGCTTTGTTGGCCTAATTGTGATTCCTGAAGCTGGAAAGGGTTCGGTATTAGTGAGAGGGTATTGAGGCTTTGGTCTTTTCGTTCCCCTAACTCCAAAGTTTTGTTTTTTAGTATGTGACAAGTAATGGGGTCTGAAACTACTGCAGCTTCTTCTTCTGAGCACTCCGACATGTCCATCTCAGGCAAGTCTTCTGATTTGTTTCTAAGCCTGTTAGTCTCTCATGGAGCTATCCATGATCTGTTTTATTGAGAACTTTGTTATTTTTTTTTCTTTTTTTATTTTTGGGGTAACTGGTTTATCTTTAATTATCTAATCTAATATATCATATTAAATATTTGATCGTTTTTTTTTTTTGGTTTAGAATAGATATTTGATAGATTTAGTTGTTCTCTTTCGGCGTAGATTTTTGTTGGGGGATTTTGCTTTGGAGTCTCGGGCATTGGGTTTTGGATCTGTGGTGGTGTTTTCTTTGTAGTTTAGGTCCTGATGATGTCCTGGTGATGATTGATGATGTAATGTATGGTGGAAGAGGATTTTTAATGTTATTATCATAAATATTATTGCTGCTGTTGTTGTTCAACAGTTCTTAGAAAGCATCGACTTTTTGGAGTCTCAGTTTCTCTCGGATGGGCTGGGAGACACGTTTTATCTTTTTAAGGGGGCTGCTGGGGAAAGCAAGCTGATACCATACCAAAAATAGTGTTTGAGAACATGATAATTTGATTTAATTGATGAACTACCTAAAACCAAAAATGTTTTATGTTTAGCTTGATGGATGGGAGATTCTATTTGGAGTGGTGGCAAAGGAATGGAGTTACATTGTTCTATCTATGTGATGGAAAACCTTGTTCATTTTCTTTCACATGTGATGGTGACTGGTTTTAGGCAGGCTTAGCGTAAATCAATAGTTTAATATGCTTTTGAAGGGTTAGATTCCTGGATAGGGGTTTTGAAACTATATATTTCACTTGTAACAGTTTCTTTTTGGTTGAATTCCTCAATTAGAGCTATGAAATTGTTATTCAAGTTTATTTCAAAAACTGTTGACTTTGGATAGGTGGGGAAGGAAGAGGATCCATACCCCATAGAAGCTGAAAACAGATATAATGTCATGCACATAGAGCATAAAGGTTTCTAGTTACAATGCTAGTGTTGGACCTTTTTCTACAGTACTGACGTGTTTTTATGTGATTACGTTTTGAAATCCTTTTTAAAATAAATTTAATCTTTTCTTTAAGGATTACTTGTAATTCAAAACAATATGCATGCTATTCTGTCTTAATCATTAGGAAAACCCAGCAGGTTTTAATCCTAAGTTTTTTACATATTCCATATGCTGATTGGAAATTCTTTATTCTTCAGGACTTCACGATAAGCACCGTCTAGAGCTAGAAAATTTGACACTAACCTCACAACCTTTCAAAACACTGAAACTCTTCATATTGGCTGTTATTCAATACATGAAGAAAACAACATTATATTTGTTGGCAAAAGGTGGGTGGCTCATGCTATTCAGTGTTGCGGTAGGGACTCTTAGCATATTGCTGATGGCCTTGGATGGTCCTCACGGGAAGGTATATCCATTCCTTGTAATTCATGCTTGAAAGTTTTAGATCAAACATTTTTTTATGGGAAATAGTTTATTTCTTTGTCTTTTGGGCTACTATATGCAATATACCCTTGATAACATTCAGCTCTCTCAAGTATTCACAGTGTGGAGACTTATTTCAACCTTAGTGTTACCAGTGATATAGTGGAATTTCATTGATCTGTGAACTCTCTCTCTCTCTCTCGCACACATACACACATTCTCTTTATATAAATACTTGTTTTTTTGCAGCATCGTGAGGAGGTTCTTGAATATTTCCGCTTTGGACTGTGGTGGATTGCCCTTGGGGTTGCATCTTCAATTGGCCTAGGTAAGAAAAAATAGGCATGTACCAATATAACCCAGAAAAGGATTACGAACAGTCTGTAACTGAGGGATACTAAGTCAATTAGTGTTTAGGCAGCTTTTGTGATTTGAACTTAAATTAAAAAAGATGCTTGCAATATGTAGTTTATATATTTCTGAACATCCTGATCATTCAACTTGTAGTCCATGGCTCTGTGTATTTTCCTGCACTTTTTTTATTATTTTAAATTTTTCTATTAAACTGTTCTCTTGCCATTATTTTCTTCAGGCTCTGGTTTGCACACATTTGTTCTATATTTGGGTCCACACATAGCACTGTTTACAATTAAAGCAACTCAATGTGGCAGAGTGGATTTGAAAAGTGCTCCATATGATACCATACAATTAAAAAGAGGTCCTTCTTGGCTTGATAAAGACTGTTCTGAATTTGGGCCACCATTGTTCCAGTCAGTGTATGGTTCAAGGGTTCCACTTAGCAGGATTTTGACTCAAGTTCAGTTGGAGGCCATTCTATGGGGTCTCGGAACTGCTATAGGGGAGCTTCCACCTTACTTTATCTCCAGGGCAGGTACATTGTGTCCTTTTTTGTCACTTTGCCATTTTCAATGCACTTGTATTTGTGCAATCCAAATATCCAACAAGACACAAATTTCCTTAAAATCAATTTTTGAGATAACAAATCCAACTATATATATATATATAGTTAGAAAAAAAACTTATTGTTAATCCATACTTATACTTCATGTAATTATCTTTAGTTTGCATAAACTTTCATTTTAAAGCAAATACTTTGAATCACAGTCTTTAGTTTGTCCATAAATTTCTAAACTCTGTCTTCTGATTTTAATAAGTAGTTTAGTTTGCAATACTTCATTGCCTCTCTTCATGTATATATATAGCACGCTTGTCTGGGAGTAGAGTGGATGCAATGGAAGAGTTGGATAACGAAGATAAAGGAATCCTGAATCAAGCCAAACGCTGGTTTCTTTCGCATGCTCAACATTTGAATTTCGTTACCATTCTTGTGCTTGCATCGGTTAGTATGGACTACATGTTTCATGTCCAACAATATTTTCTTCTCCATTAAATAGTATCAAGAGATTATTTTTTTCAAGGAGTATTTGGATTTATATTACTTGAATGTTTTTTATATGGTCATTCTAGTGTACCTATGCTAGGTGCCTATGGTATTTCAAAAAATGTTGCTAAAATTAAAGTAATGCTTTTTGATTATTTAGCAACGCTTTTTAATGAGTGTTGCTAAAAAAAGTGATATCAAAATGTTAAAAAAAAGTGACTTTAATTTTAACAACACTTGTATAGCTGCCGTAGCCACCATAATCATAGACATACTAGAATCCACCTTTTTATATTAGAGGCCTTGTTCTTCATTGTTAATTTCGCTGTTAGGCCTGATTTCACTACACAAGACCTTATTCTTGCCTAAGATTAAAATTTTGAAGCAATTTTTGGTGTAGTTGCTATCACTATTCTCAATGTAAAACATGGCTTTAAAAAATAGAAACTTATACCTCTTTTGCTTATCTAAAATGGCATTTATTTATGTACTTCATCACCATGCAAACAGCTATTAACTGAATTTATACTTCAGGTGCCAAATCCTCTATTTGACCTTGCTGGCATCATGTGTGGACAATTTGGCATTCCGTTTTGGGAATTTTTTCTTGCGACCATGATTGGAAAGGCAATTATTAAAACTCACATACAGGTTTGTGAGAATCTTAGACTTATCTCAACTTCCTAATTTTGCCCTTTTTTTTAAGCCTTTTGTTTTGCATTGTGAGGACTCTACTCCATATTTAGACTTGTAGCTTGGTCACTGCATTAGAGTGGTCATTCAACATTTTGTACATCAAGGTTTACGACCCTGCATATAGCAAAGTTGTAAATTAGAGTGAGGAAGAGTATCTATTGTTATTTAAAAACAAGAAATCAAATCAAGCTGTTGCCTTAGGGACAAGCTTTTTTATTTTTCTAATTCACCTTGTATGATATATTCTTTTTTTGCAGACAATATTTATCATCTCAGTTTGCAATAATCAACTTCTTGACTGGATAGAGAATGAATTTATATGGGTTCTCAGTCATATACCCGGTTTTGCTTCAGTCCTGCCTAGCGTGGTGGCTAATCTCCATGCAATGAAAGATAAGTATCTGAAAGCACCCCAGCCAGTTTCCCCAAAAATTCAGGTACTGCAATGTTTCATGTTTATGAATGATTCTATACTGAATTGAATGCTGAATTTCTCAAATATTGAACAGCAGCCTAAAAAATCTGGTTGATTTTTAGTTATGTATATAAATTTTTTATTGTATTTTTATCTTTATTCAGTTTGCTGAAAATTTTCATATATGATCTTCAGGGGAAAAAGTGGGATTTGTCTTTTACATCAATCTGGAACACAGTGGTGTGGCTCATGCTCATGAACTTCTTTGTCAAGATTGTGAATGCAACAGCACAGAGGTATCTGAAGAAACAACAAGACAGAGAGCTCGCTGCATTAACGGAAAAGTCAGTCTCAACAGATTCAGATGCACAATGAAATGATGTTGTTCTGCTTGTGTTGACTCTTTTTAGTTGGTTCCTCTTGCAAGCAGAAAATTCGAATATGAATTACAGCTGTTCCTGAATGCCCCATCAAAGTTACTGCAGCAGAGCCCTATTAATCTGTTAGAAAGTTCTATAGGAAGGAATATACAATGAAGTTAGGAAAAAGTAGTTGCAGGTTGCAACATTTATTGTTTCAAGTTTCAACAATGTGACATTTGGGGGAAAGCATTGGTTGGATATTTAGACTTAAACACTACATTAGATACTGCTTGGAATGAATTATGGGAATCCTATTATTCTTTGGAAATGAATGGCAAGACAAATTATTTGTTCCCTTTATATCTGACTCATTGAAAAATGGTTTATTCTGTCTCTATGCAACACTAACCACTACAGTAATTTACACTTCACAAAGTTACAGCTTACATTTCTTGTCATTTGTCTTCTGAAGAGGGAGTTCTTTTGTTGAATTGAACCTTAACGATTGCATTTTCTTTTTGTACACACTTTTATTTACGAGGGCGGCCCGGAAACCCAACCCAACCCGGAAATAACCCGCACCCAAACCTAGAATTCAAACAGTACTCTCTCATCTCTCTCCCTCCCAGAGCAGCGAACCCGCTGGGATTTCATTTTGTACACTTTTTTTTATAGTTGTAAGAACCGGACCGGTGATCGAATCGGTCAGGTTATTGGTTTACTGGTTTATTGGTTCAACCGATAAATCGCTAGTTGAACTGGTAAAACCGGTTTCACATGAATAAAAAATATAAAATAGTAAAAAATTTAGTAAAGTGATAATTAGGTTCTTGAAATTTTTTACTTCGGATTAATTAGTCCTTGAAAAAAATAAAGTATCAATTTGGTCCTTCACGACAGTAAACCATGGATACGTTATGTCCTCTGTCAATTTATTATGTGAAATTTAATAGTGATGCTTATATATCTCTACTAATTAATCCTAAGTCAAAATCTTCGAAGACATACTACTTAACTTAATATTTTAAAAAATTTAAAATAAATATATTAACTAACATTTTAATAATAGTATAAATCCTAAAGAATTATATATTAAAAAAAAGGTGAGTATAAAACTAAAATTAAATTAAATAAATATAAAACAATTCAATTATATATATATATTAACAAGCACATAAAGTATAAAAGTGATAAAACAGCTTGGTGGCATACCTTGTTGAGTGCAACAAGAGAGACATGAGTTCGAGTCCTATAGCATGAATTTTTGAATATTGAAATCAATATTCAACTGCTGGAGCACCGAAGATCTGCGAGGGAAAGGCTGGGAGCACCATAGGACTGGCCGGTTCGCGCATTTGTATCGTACCGGCCGGTTTTAGCCGGTTTCTGACGAATCGTCCGGTTCTTGCCGGTTTAAAAGTGACAAAACAGCTTGGTGGCATACCTTGTTGAGTGCAACAAGAGAGACATGAGTTCGAGTCATGAATTTTTGAATATTGAAATCAATATTCAACTGCTGGAGCACCGAAGATCTGCGAGGGAAAGGAGCATAGGAGTAATGTTCGAGCCTACCATGAGGCGCTGGACGGCTGGAGCACCGTAGACCTGTGAAATGTTGGGAGCACCATAGGACCGGCCGGTTCGCGCATTTGTATCGAACCGGCCGGTTTTAGCCGGTTTCTAACGAATCGTCCGGTTCTTGCCGGTTTAAAAGTGACAAAACAGCTTGGTGGCATACCTTGTTGAATGCAACAAGAGAGACATGAGTTCGAGTCATGAATTTTTGAATATTGAAATCAATATTCAATTGCTGGAGCACCGAAGATCTGCGAGGGAAAGGAGCATAGGAGTAATGTTCGAGCCTACCATGAGGCGCTGGACGGCTGGAGCACCGTAGACCTGTGAAATGCTGGGAGCACCATAGGACCGGCCGGTTCGCGCATTTGTATCGAACCGGCCGGTTTTAGCCGGTTTCTGACGAATCGTCCGGTTCTTGTCAGTTTAATTGCGTGTTCGGTCCAAACTATAAATCGAATACCGGTCGAACCGGCCGGTCCAGTCCGGTTCTTACAACTATGCTTTTTTTTGTTACCCACGGTATTGAAGCTCTATTAACGGTTTGCCACGGGCCAATGAGTTGCTGTATGCACAACGTAGGATTTAAAATCCGACACTTGCTTAAGCGAATTAGTGAGTTAACCACTAGACCAACCTAACTTGGGTTTTTGTACACACTTCATGTATTGGCATTAGGCCATGTTTTTGGTGCCAAGATTTTTTGTTTGTTTTTAATGTTTTTGCAAATCGAACGGGCCAAAGGCCAAGATTAATCAAGATTTTGGTTGAACCCAAATTAAACATTTGAGTTGCAAGAAACTTTGTACTTATATAAGGGTCCATAAGAGCTGAGAGTGTTATAAAGCTCATCTTCTCCTGACCAAGAAAAAAAAAAAGCTCATCTTCTCTGGAGCAACATAGTCTTGGGTTGCTGGTTTTTGCTGGGTCGGGTTTCCCGAGGTCTATGACAAAAAAACCATTTTCTCTTCAAAAATATATACCTGATCCAAGATTCGCATATACACGACTACACCTAACCCCAACCCTATTCATTATCTATTGTTAGACACACCATCTCAATTAGTTACTTCTAATTATGATTTATTAAGGGAGGGAAGGGTACATGTTTACTACATTCAATCAAGTTTGAAAAAATAAGTGTTGTTGCTTACATATTTACATTACATCACGTCAAGAAAAAGAGAATGGATAGTGACATAATAAAGACTTGCGTGATGGTCAGCTAAAAAGTGAACATAGGTTAATATATCTTATTGCAATCCGCAGTAGTGATTGTATAAATTTGAAGCTTATCCGAATCTACTCAAGATTTTTAGATGGAGCAAGAATAATATGTGGATGAAGAAGGATTAGCATGAGAGTGAAAGCAAGTACGATCGCCACTACTTTTTATTATTAGGGTACAAATTACATACATTAATGAAAGCATAGGGAAGATGGTGGCCAAAGTAAACTTTATGAGGTGGATCCAAGGATTCACACATTTATAATCCGTGTTCTCTGTTTGATCACTTTAATTTTCATGCTTGTTCAGAGAAAAATCCTCGTTTTCTCGTGAACGCTACAATTAATGCATGTGTTGACCACCTTGCATTTGCATTAGAATTGTCATTATTGTATCCTTATCCGATGTAGCACAAGTGAATCTGTAAGTCCTCTTGGAAATTCAAGAAATTAGCACTACCATTGTTTTGGACAACAGGACAAGGAATTATAAATGGTCAATTTTGAGGACTCCAACTCGGACAACACTTCTGGTTACACCCATTTTGTTTAGTTTGTTTCTTGAATTTTCGCCATAGTAGTTAATTATAGTGGCATCCACGTCGTTAATTGCTAGGATTATTGATGACGTAAATTATGATGGTATCATCATCGATCGTATCTGGTAAGTAATTAACTCAAAACTCAAAAGGTCAAACTACGTACCCCTGCCGCCTGTGGTGTGAAACCCCATCATACAGTTCACACTTCCTCTGTTTTCAAATTTCAATTAAGAACGACAAAATAATGTTTAATATATCTGGATAATGTTTATATATTTGGTGCTTTATTATCTTTCTGAATTATTATATATTTCCCACTTCATGAGAAGGGCTAGTAGCTATAGTTATCAATTTTAACAAAAAACAATCGGACAATTGAAAAAGAGACGTAA
This sequence comes from Arachis ipaensis, assembly GCF_000816755.2. Lineage (NCBI taxonomy): Eukaryota > Viridiplantae > Streptophyta > Magnoliopsida > Fabales > Fabaceae > Arachis > Arachis ipaensis. Next base: position 19,339,016 of record NC_029789.2, read on the forward strand.
TATACGAATGAAAGCCACACAATATGGATATAATAATAGAAAACAGAAGATATCAAGATAATGTGTGAGTGCTTCTAGATGGATTATACCCATTTTATTTTCATGTGACAGATGTCAATTTACCACCACATGTGAAACTCGAAGCAATAACAATTCTTTTCACTTTCATGGGGGCAATCTGCCACGTGATATCGTAATATCAGCCATTTTTCGTTGCTCCCTTTTCCGCTAACTTCTTCCAACTTTTTTGCTCGTATAATTAGCGTCATATCGTTAGTTAATTTTTAAGTAGAAATTCAAGATGATGATTGAGAGGTGTTAATTTTTAGCATTATATTTATCAAATTATTTAATAATTTTTAATTATTAACTTTACATAAAATTAATTATATTTAAATTTTTTAATAAAAATGTATTGCGTTAATCTTTGATCTCTTTTGTTAACAAATTGTTGATATAATTTTTTTTGTTACGAAAGATAGGAGACTCGAACCCGCAATCTCTTAATTGAGTATGGAAAGACTATGTCATTTGAGCTATAACTCATTGGCAATTGTTGATATAATTTGATGATATAGATTATTAGTAACATTATTTTATGGTTTGCTCACGTGTAATAATATAATATTGGCTGATAAAAAAATAGTCTGAACTTATCTTATTTATCATTAATTAATTATCGCAATAATTAATGAATACTAAATAAGACATGTGGTTGTTTTTGACTGATTTTCTTTAGTTACTAAACATTTCCGTATAATATTATAAGGAAAAAGTTTGGTAACCAAAATTTTTCAGCCATAATCAGCCAAAACTGTTCATATTTTACTTCATTTATATCACTTAATAACAGTTTTATTTTTTACTTCACTCTCTTATCATTCTACTTATTACCGTTCATTATACTTATCACCGTTCTTATCAAATCTGCTAATTAATGATATTAATTAGAAAATTATATCCCTTTTTATTAGGCACTATTGTAATATAAAAATTGATCAAATTTAAAATATTTTATTTTTTATAAAATGTGTTGAGGTGGTTTGAGTTTTTTTTTTTTTAATTAAAAATATAAGAATTTGAAATTTTTATTTGGAAGAAAAAATTTATACAATTATAAATGCATGTAATAATAATGAAGGAGAAATTTTCGCAATCTGATCCACATTAAATTTGGAATTAACTTTTAGTATAATTAAATAAGGAAAAATAATTAATGATAGAAAAAAATTAATTGCATCAATTAAATTAGGAGAGTGATTCACACTCTCTTATAAACACAAATATTATTAGTCATATACCTTTATTTATTATCTATAATATTTTGGTTACGTAGCATGATAGATCGATTAGTGACACGTAACATGTTAGTGTAAACGGATATGTCATGTGTCATGATACTATTTAATCATGTGTCAGTTTGAACTACGTGTTACAATATTATTTATTCATATTACATCTACTATCTCATCATTATAAATGCATTCAATTGGTTTCGAATTTTGTATTAAAGAACTCATCTTAACTTTTGAAATTAGATGTGGTGCATCAAATTAATCATTTTATTAATTTTTTCTCTTTTTTTTATCAATTTAAAATTCTCAATATCTTTGAGTGCACTA
>NC_029789.2:19341779-19343356 GCF_000816755.2 Arachis ipaensis
TTCACTAATTTTAATATATTTTTTTATATATTTTTAAACAGAAATACTTTTAATAAATATTTTTAAAATTTTAATTTTAATTATATAATTTTTTCATAATAATTTAACACTAATAACTACGTCACATGAGATAACTTTCTATGCAATTAGAAAAGAAACCATATACTCGCTTTAGAGAAAATCATAAATTTTTGAGTGGGATATCGTAACGTCCAGCCATAACATATTTAAACAACTGATTATCATCTTTTTTCCACAAAATTTGCTTTTGGTGCTTCAATATTATTTAGAATAATCACTCCACCCACGTTTTCATTGATTAATAATTTAATTGTATGAAGAAAATTAAAACATTTTTAATCCTTGGGCCACATCCTACAAATTAAAGGGCCACATCCTACAAATTAAACAAGTCACCAAAAAAAAAAAAAAAAATTTTCTCTGCACTATTTGCGGCAACGTCTTTTAAAACCTGGGACAAGATAAGATGTTGCTGCTTTGCCGGTATTATAAAATATTGGAAGCTCATTAATAATCTGTGTATGTGATTTATGATACAAATAAATAATAAATTACTCCCTATTCAATGAACAGATATTTATTATTATTTAATAATATTAATAATGTGTACACATTACCAGATGTAGTATAGTAGTTGATCGAATGGTGGTGATTGCATGTTATGGTATGGTGCTCAATTTTTGAAAATAAAGTCCTTCAAATTAACTAAAGTAGCTTGACGTTATTGAAAATAATTAAGAAGCATGGCTTGTTGTTGTACTAAGGACACGGCGAAATGAAATGGTGTGGTGGATATTCGTTTTTCACAAGAGCACAAAATGAAGCCACAGGTTTGGCATATGCTATGAATTTTATTTTTGATGATTTGATGGGTGACAAGGAACACAGATTCGAGCATGCATAGTTAGTTGCATACCCAAAAACAAGAAAAGTCCACTTGGACCACGCCGACTCAACATATAGTAGTGGGTCAAATTTAAATTGATTTGCAGCTTTTTTGCTAATTTACATGAACTTTGGAACAACATGGCTAATTTAATTTGTACTCTTCTACCTTTGTCCTTTTTATCTTGTTCTTGTTTACACCATATTGGCCAAATTAAAAGTGTCTTCACTTTTCTTTAGGTCAATATGCGATACTTCTTCTTGAATGTAGTACCAAATAATCGGTTAATTGGAAGCTGCAACATCTCCCTCTTTCTCTTGCTTTTGTTTCCTAATTGCCCATCCTAATTCATCAAACCACCAACTCTCTCTCTCTGATAAGAAGCATTTTAATTTTGTTACAATTCATTTTACAGCCATATATAATAATGTTCAATTGGACAAGTTAAAGGTTACAACTACAATCTACATACAACGATTTTTTCGGCATAGTATATATTATCATCAAGAAAATAAAATTCTAGTCGAGCGCTATTTTTGACTTATACATTTTTCCACATATTTTTTCTTTCTGGTTTGACCATCATGTGTTTTTTCCACTAAACAATAATAAATGTTGTTTTTGAATTTTGATAACCTCTCTCTTCAATAGTTTATTTTTTTAAGGAATA
>NC_029789.2:19343875-19344508 GCF_000816755.2 Arachis ipaensis
AAATCAGCCAAAATGTGTTTGGGCTCCATGAAAAATTGGGTTTTGGTTTGTGCTCCGTGATCTCAGGAACAGTTTTCAAACAGATTATTCAAAAAGTGATTCTAATTAAACGGTTTTGTTTACTTTTTGGCTGATCACTTTTTGGTTCCATATACTTTTCCATTTCACAAAGAATCTATTCATCGACGTTAGGCTGCGGAAAAAGAGCACTCGGACAAATTGAAATGGTATAGAGAGAATATAATTTTTTTATAGTTATTTTTTATTATTTTATTATTATTCAAAATATAAGTTTTATTTTTATTAATTTTTCTTTCATTTTATTAAAAAAAATCTGTAAACTTATATCTTTATCATATAATTTACTTTTTTTAATCAATAAAATAAAAGAGAAGGAGAATTTAACACCATTTTAAATTCAAATGAGATGAGCAAAACGAAACCATTAAATTATGAATTCAATATTTCATATTTCGTTTGTTACTAAATAATTGTCTATTATTAAACCGCAATACCCTGTAAGTCTGTATGTAAGTCTTTATACACAGTCGTAGTTGTTTCAGGAGTGACGTGTATACCCGAATTTTCTATTCATCCCGAAGATAAATATCCATAATAATAATATTACGAATT
>NC_029789.2:19344850-19347149 GCF_000816755.2 Arachis ipaensis
TTTTGTGTTTAGTATAACACGATTATTGTCATTATATAATAAATGTACTAAATATGCTATTTTATCTTTATTCAAAGTAAAAAGCAAATAGAAGATTTTGAAGTCTATAATATTCTTGAATCATAAGGAGGAAGACATAAAAAAAAATAAGAACATATATAACTGTAATAATAGCATGTCAATTTTACACTAAATTTTATATCAAAAGGCTAATAAAAATTTATTGACAACCTAGTATCTTACTAACTTCATTAAAAAAGCAATTAGCATATGATGTTGTGCTCCTTGTTACACATTTCATCTCAAATCTGAAAACAGAGTCATAGATAAATTAGTTATATTTACAGTAAATATTTATACAAAAGTGTAAATCATAACAGGCTATTAAAATGAAAATAATATTATTCTTATCTAAATATTATTAAAAACTTCTTTGAACACGACATTTGTTGTTGATGACTTTGGATTGCCGTCTTCGTCTAGAATTAAAACCCTGAGGCCACTGCGACTCTTAACTCTTGACAAAGTAACATAAAGTTGTCCATGAGTGAACACTGATTTTGGCAAGTAAGGTCCTACATGTGATAATAATTGACCCTGATTCCTGTTAATGGTTATTGCAAAGCATACTGTTAATGAAAATGGTCTCCATTAGAACTTAAATGGCAATTCTGAATCTGAAGGGATCAAGTTCATTCTTGGAATGTACACTTTATCTCCAATATTTCTACCGGTTACTACCGTCACTCCAATTACGTTGCTGCCAAATTCGTTAACTATTCATCTTGTCCCGTTGCATAAACTTGAAGTCTGGTCTATGTTTCGTAATAGCATTACAGTGACTCCTGGCTTCAAAGTCAACTTGTGATTGGATAGTCCTGAACATTTAATGTCACTTAGGAACTCTGGTGTGAACCACTCTTATTTGTATATCTTTATTCTCATCAGCTTGACATGTTGTGTCAGAACTCAAATATTCTTTTTTCATCCCTGAAAAGATTGTCAAGGCAAAATCATTTACCTTCTTGACACTCTCAAGCGTGGGTGTAAGAATTGCCCTACTCTGAAAATACCTATAAGCTGTAATCTGACATGTTTTGTAACAAATTTGGATATGCAAAGTCTACCAAATGAGAGAGAGGGTCATCAGTAGTTGTAATCAATAGATCATCTGAAATTTCAATTTCTGATTCATCACTAACAACAGAACCAATATTTCCATTTCCAACATCAAGTATCCAATTAGCAAATCTCTTCATTTCACCCTCATCTTGATCTAAAGAAGACATTAGAAGCCTCATGTTCGTATGCAGTTTCAGAACCTTACAAAACGACCACAGATGGGATGAGTTAATAGATTATGTCAATATATCGTGTCTACTCCCTTTCAGAATCACCGGAAGTATCTGTCTGAAATCACCTCCTAGAACAACAACCTTACCACCAAATGTTGATGTATCTTATGTTGATCAGTAACTGACATAAGATTTTTGAGAGTCGGATCAAGTGCTTCAAAAAACATTTTATTGAGTACTGGAGCTTCATCCCAAATTATTAAGCTACTTTGGATGAGCAGCTCAGCCTTCAAACTGCCATGCTTGATGTTGCAAGTAGATTCATCCGTGATTGTAATGGTTATTGAAAATCTAGAATGAGCCATTCTGCCACCAGGTAGGAGTAAAGACGCAATTTCACTGGATGCGACATTTAAAACAATCTTTCCTCTAGACTGAATAGCAGAAGAAAGTCCATTTCAAATAAATGTCTTACCACACCCACCATGCTCATAAACGAAGTAAAAACCACCAGAGTCTGTAATAACAGCATTGAGTATCTCATCGAATACTAACCTTTACTCATGAGTCATCTTTTGTTCCGTATATAAGTTTGTATGAGTCAAATCATTTGTGTCATATACTAACTCCTCCTCTATTAGTTTATTCTGAAAAAGGCGAACATCAGACATCTCAGGATATGGCATTGATTGATAGTCTCTTAAAGATTTCGCATTGCTATTGAGTATCTTCTCAATCTCAATAAGAAAGAGGTTTTTCAATTCGTCATTAGTCATGTTTAGTCCTAGCAAAAGCACATGGTGGTTTTATGAAATATTTAATAAGTAATTCCAAAATAAAACTATTAATATTGTTCCGTATAATGAGTCAAATCATTTGTGTCATATACTAACTCCTCCTCTATTAGTTTATTCTGAAAAAGGCGAACATCAGACATCTCAGGATATGGCATTGATTGATAGTCTCTTAAAGATTTCGCATTGCTATTGAGTCTATTGAGTATC
>NC_029789.2:19349714-19357400 GCF_000816755.2 Arachis ipaensis
TCAAAATTTTAAACATAATACTTTAATTAAAAATTATAATTAGATTTTCTTAAAATAAGTACGCATTAAAAATTAATAACTAACTTAATTATATCAACAATAATTCATATGAAAAATTTATAACTTTATGACCTTAAATACTAAATTAGAAATTAACAAAATATCAACAGTGTGAATCGAATTAAAAATAAAACCACAAGTAATAATCAAATAACTTCAATTTATATTTAAAAAAATTCTAAATTCCAAACATAAAAATCGAAATGAACCAAAAAAAAAAAAATAACAACTCAAGAAAAGACAATATATATTTTCACCAAAACAAACATATGTTTGGCATTATTCTATTAAATAAATTCTAAAATGGATTCCAAAACATGTGCATCCAAATTCTCAAGTTTTATTCTCAATCTTGATCTTCTTGCAAGTTGAGGTATCTCCTTACACCTTCGAATCTTTCAACTCCGAGGATAGTTGCTTGGTTGGTGTAATAGCATTTTTCAACACTTCGGATTCATCATTTTCCGCAATTTCATTAGAGAATTCAAGCAACAAATTCTGTATAAAATACTACGTTAAATTAAAGACTTCTTTTTCACCTTTGATTTTATCTCAATAATATTTTTTGAATAAAATAAAGATCTAACTTTGAGAAAACAAACAAACAAAAAATTTATTTTTGAACAAATACCTTAGCACCTTCTACTTTCTCCCCTTCAATGATTGAGGATACCTTTGAAGTTGGAAGTAAACCACCGATGTAGTCAACATCCTAAAATTATAATTAGTTATTAATTATTATTTATAAATTAGATACTACTAATGATTAGACTTTAAATTAAAAAAAATAAATATAGACTTATTCAATATATAATCCATCGTGATTAGACTTTAAATTAAAAAAATAAATACATAACCTGGAGTTATGGATAAAAGGAGACCGCCACAACTTAAACATTTGAAAATTTTTATTAAAGCATATGTGAGCCTGTTGCATTCACATTGGCCGTATCACCAGTCTGGAGTATCTATAATATGACTTATAGTAGCCAAGACAACACAAAAAACATTCTGAAAAAAAAAAACTTAATGATTTAAATTTCCTAAATTTGGTGAGTTCCGTATTTAATTCTTTTAACTGATCAATGGTTTTGCCTTGATAAATTTTTAATAATGCAGCCTCATTTAGAATTCCACCGATATTACCCTTAGATTCTTCAAATCTTACAAAGCTAGACAAATAAAGCAAAAAAAAACTACGTTAGATAACACACATAATATTAAACTAAAGAATTAAAAAAATATACACCCATAAATTAAATGACATTTGCTTCTTCAAGATTGAAGAATATTTTTGTGCCATACATGAAATTCCGTAAAATAATTTTTTTTGAAAATTTTAATTTAATACAAATGAGTAAAAACTCACATATAAAAATTCACATAATTATGGATAAATATTACTGTTATATAACTTCACTCTAACAAATTGTAAGACGACAACATTTCCATCTTTATTGTCTGATCCCAAAAAAACATTTAATTTATGTGCATAATTGTCAAAAAGTACACACTCTATTATTTTCTATATCAAATAGAATGTTTAATGTTAAATATATTTTTTATAATAAAATAAACAAAAAATAATTACAACTAAAAAAATAACTACCAATAAAATAATATCAAATTATATATATATTTTATATTTTAAAATTTAAAAATTAATAATAAAATTAAAACGTCAAACACTTTTTTCTTTAACTTGTTCCATTGAGACGAACTCTCTGAAACCTTTTGAATTTTTTTGTTGCTTGAGAAGTTTGAGACATAATTTTTTCAATGCATATTCTCCTTTTTTTCAAAAATAAAGGCATTTTTAACTAGCTATGATTGCCACAATAGGTAAGCCATTTTTGACCACTTTTCTTTAAAATTCGGTTGTTCTTCAACATACCCACAGCTTGTTTCTACTAGGGGTGGCAAAGCGGGTCGGTCCGTTCCAACTCGTCCCGCCCCGCCTAGGTCCGTCCTATAAACGGGGCGGATCGGTTCGCCCCGCCAACTAAAATGGGTTCAAAATATTAGTCCGCCCTACTTTATGGCGGATTAGCGAGTTGGCGGGCTAGCCCGCTTGACTCTTTTTTTTAAAAAAAAAAATTCATTAAAATTAACCAAAAAATAATAATTAAAAAATTAAATACAAATAAAAAATAGTCAAATTATAATATAATTTTTTACTATTTTTTTTTAATTTTTAACTTCAATAAAATTGTTCAAAATAATATTTGTCAATAGAATCATCTTTATTTTAAAAAATAAGTCACATAATTTGAGCATATATACAAAATTGTAAAATAAAATAAATAAAGTTAATAACTAAAAGAAGAATAAAAACAAAAAATGAAAAAAATGTTTAAAAATTCTATAATTATTAATTTTATAATAATAATCACACTTTTATTTAATAAAAAAAAAGAAAAAAAAAATTTCGGCCCGGCGGACCGGCCCGCCCCGCCCCGCCAATTTGGCGGTGCAGGTTTGGCGGGCTCCAAATCCTAGCCCGACCCGTCTTTTTTAGCGGGTTTAGCGGATCGGCCTGACGGGCTCGACCTGTTTTGCCACCCCTAGTTTCTACCAATTCCATGTTACCATTGTTGGATCTCTAAGTATTATACTTGCTAAATCGGAGCTGTTCCATGTGTTCATCACTGCAAAGCAGAACACTGTAGCGTGGAGAGGAATAGAGGACTTTGACAGATCGGACAAGTCTTGTCAATGTGAGGTATTCTTTTATTCAAATTATGCATTATCGGTAACCCATCATGTATTAGCTTCCAAACAAATGTTTTGATCTTTGGTTGACACTAAAGTTTTCAAATACTCTGCCATAAGGTCTTGTCTTAAAGGTGTTCATGGAGGTTATCCACAGAGGATAAAAAAATTGGTATGCCACATTGTATCCAGAGTTGACTGAGTAAGCACCAAAAGTGTGAAGTGTTCATTTAATTAATTCCGGTTCTTGTATGATAGGAATTTGTTGGATTTGCTGAGCTATTTCAGTATTAAAGTTGTGGCTAAGCAATTGGGGGATTCCAGTCTCTATTCTCTATAATGAGTTATCGCACCCAGGTAATATTATCATCATTGCATTCACCATTTGGGATTCTGAATGGAGCCTGGTCTCCAAACCAGGGGTCTTGCTTAATCTTAATTGAACTTTGTGCCGTTATGCTCCATTTTACTTTTTTTTTAGTATTTTTATATCTTCTAAGAGGCTTTGCCAAGCCCATGAGGGTCTGTTACCTGCTCTTGCTTCCAAGAATGATGAGTACCTGAAGTACTTATTTTTATAAATTTTGTAAAAGAGTGTGTGAGTGTTTGTGAGAAGCCGCCAGCCTTGTTTGCCTAGCATGTGAAAGCCTTGAGATCTTTGAAGGTTAATCCTCCATGATTCTTGTCTCGGCTCATGATATCCCAGTTGACCCAGTGCATTCTCTTTTCATTAGTTTTCTGTCCCCACCAAAATTACAATATCATTCTATGTAATTCCTCCAGTAATGAGTCGGGTAATTTAAAGCAGCTTAAATTTTATACTGAAATTGCTCATCCTATTGCCTTTATAAGTATTTTCCTTCCACTAGTGGGTAAGAATGTTCTTTTCCAATGCGCCAATTTCTTTCCTACCTTATCTTTAATAAAAGAAAAGGTTTCTTTCTTAGACCTATTGACTATAGATGGCAGCCTTAAATATTTATCTTGAGTGCCATTATTTTAAACTCCTAATGTATTAGCCAAAACAGTCCGAATTTATTGGGGGAGTTCTTGCTGAAAAATACGGCATATTTGCTTAAATTTATTTTCTGTCCACTCATGTTGCCATATTGTTCTAAGATTCGCAACAAATTGTCACAGTTTAGCTTTGTGGCCTTACAAAAAAGTAATGAATCATTTGCAAAGAGTAGGTGTGAGATGGAGGGGAATCTATTGTTCAATCTAAGTTTTTGCACTACATTATTCTGTTTTTCTTTGTGGAGCAAATAGGACAAGCCTTCTGCACAAATAAGAAATAGGTATGGTGAAAGAGGATCTCCTTGTCGGAGTCCTCTACTTGATTTAAAAAAATCAGTTGGTGATCCATCCAAAATAATAGAATAAGAGATTGAAGAAACACATTCCTTCATCCACCGAATCCACTTTAAATAAAAATCCAATTTTTCAATAATGTACCATAAAAAATTTCACTCCACTCTATCGTAAGCCTTATTCATGTCAACTTTGAATGCCATTTTCTCTCTTAGTTTTAAGGTGGTCAATTAAGATATTATCACTTATTAATCTTTCTTTAATAAAAGCACTCTGATTTTTACTAATAAGTAAATTTATGAAAGGTTGAAAATGATGAACCAAAATTTTTGAAATAATTTTGTAGAAGACATTGCTAAGGCTAATCGGCCTCACTTGATTCATTGATGTAGCATTAGGTATCTTTGAAATTAAGCAAATTTGTGTATGATTAAATCCTTTAAGGATTTTACCTCCCCTAAAAAAAATTTCACTGCTTGAATCACATCAGACTTGATAATTTGCCAGTAAAATTGGTAGAATTTCACGGCAAACCCATCATCCCCCCGGAGCTGCTTCTGGGTTTATAGAGAAAACTGCCCTTTTAATCTCTTCTTCCATAACAAGTTTGATAAGGGACTGATTCATATTTGCCGTCAGTTTTCGTCCTATGCCTCCCAGTAGTTCATTAGGATCTTGAGTATGGTTTGCCAAGAACAATTCTTCATAGTATTTCTGTGCACATGCTCCAATTATATTGGGAGTAGTACACCAATTGCCCTTTTCATTTTCTAACTTTAAGATTTTATTCCTCCTATTTCGAGTTTGGCTTTGTACATGAAAATACCTTGTATTCTGATCACCCCATTTGAGCCAATTAGTTTTGGATTTTTCTTTCTAAAACCTTTCTTCACTTATGATGGCAGCCGCCAGTTCGCCTTCAATCTTCAATATTTGAGCCTTTTCTATTGCTGCCGACTGATCCTTAACTATTGACAATTTAGCCTCAGGTCTTTCAATTACTTTTTTTGAATTATTCGCATCCGAAACTTGCCATTTGACTAAGTCGTGTCTACACTATTTTAACTTTTGATAAAGCTTTTACATTGAAGATCCAGAGACATTTGTCTTCCAAACCTTCCTTTATTATTTCATCCACCCTTTTCATTCCATACCGCCTTTCTTAGAAGTGAAATCTACGTTTGGCTTTTTGAAAAATTGGCCTGGTACACATTAAGATAGGCTTGTGATATGATCCTGTGTCCTCTTAATGAGTGATAGTTGCAGCTGGATATTCTTCTCTTAGAGTCATCGAGATCAGCCTCCTGTCTAGTCTTTCTCTTATTACTCTGTTTTGGCAACTTTTATTCCACATGTGTACTTTCTACCTATGAATCCCATATCCACAAGTTGTCCACTGTTTATAAATTCTTGAAATTGTCTAATTGATTGGGATGATTTTTCAATGCCTCCTTCCTTTTCATGTGCAGCTGTAATTGCGTTAAAATCTCCAATAACTAGATATTTGTCATTTAAAGAATAAATAATTTCCAGCAGTTTTTCATATTGGTTCACCCGAATGTGGTCAGCACTATGCAAGTGGACTCCAATCACATTCCACCTTATATTTCTCTCGAAATCGGTAGCAGCAAACATCATGCAAAATCCTTCTTCCCTTATAACCTCCACATTAAATTCTTCTATCCATGCCAATGTTAGACCTTTCGCTAAGCCATTTGGTGCTACATGATAGAATTTTGTAAACCCACATTTTTGCAACTGTCGTTCCACAAACGAGGGCTGTTGTTTTGTTTCACAGAGGAACAATACCTCGAGGGAATGGGATGTTCTCATCCCTTTAATGTTGTGAATTGTTAGGGGTTTTCCCAAACCCCGACAGTTCCACATGATTATCTTCATGGCATACGGGGTGCCAGTTTGGGATGGCACCCTTCACCCTTTCTGCAACATTCATCTCCATCAAGTCTGCCCTCTCCTCTTTCTCCTTTTGATCCTTTTGCTTTAAGGTTCGTTTAAAGCCAGCAATTCTATCCACATTCCCTTCATTCTCCATATTCCTAGCTAGGTGTTTAAGTTTCAGTCTTTTATGTGGTTTGATAGAGATTTTATGGTTAATTTCTGAGCAAAAATTTTCTGGTTGTTTCATGTGTTGGGGTTTATTAGGTGGGTCAACAAGGGGTTCGGGTTGGCTTATGGTTATTGTGTGATATTCAGTGTTGTTGTTGATTTGAAGGTTTTGTGTGTTTGATTGATTTGAGATTATTAGGTTGGTTTTTATTGGTGATCTTGAGAGGTGTTGGGTGCTTTTTGGTTGTACAATTGTTGCAATTGTGTGGGTATAAAAATGTATTGTGGTGATTGATTGGGTGAATGGTCAGGTGGTTGGGTTCTTTGTGTGTCTGAAAATGAAAGGTTTGCAAAGTTCCTTAGCAAATTGACTGGTGTGGATTTTTTATCTGGCGGTTCAGGTTAGGTTTCTCTTCTATTATTTAGGTTATTGTTCTCCTTCTGCTCTGTTATCTTCCACCCAAATTGGTCTGCTTTCAAATCTAGCCTCCATTTTTCATTCACTGTTTGCTATTCTGCTAATGCTTTCATATAGCTGCTGCAATTTCTGGTTTCGTGGCCTATAAAACTATAGAAACAACAGTAGATTCCTATTCTCTCATATCTCAAGGCAATGTTAAAAATAGTTTGATCAGGACTGGCAATTTTGATGTTTTGTTTCAGAGTTTTAGTGACATCAATATGAACTCTAACCTTCATAATTCTGTCTTCCTTATCTCGCATCATATATATTTCAGCTTCCATGACCTCACCGATCTTTCCTCCTATCTTTCTAGCTGCTTCCTTTTTTTGCAATATTCTGGCATGCCCCAGAATTGTATCCAGATCGGGATACGTGTATAATCCTCTTCCTCAATTCTCATTGTCGTATGCCATTTCCTTAGATGAATGATAAAATGTTTGAAAAGCCAAGGTAAACCACTTTCAGCTCTAAGCATATCCGTCTCCTTATTAAAAAAGAACTGAAAAATATTATATCCATGAGCCTTGCCCTCATACCCTCCAGTTGATTCCATATGAAGTTGAAAGCTCCTTCCATTGTCCCCGAGCTAAAACCCTTATCTGCTATCAGCCTTCCTATTAGGCTCCGGAAACAATTCTCGATTCCTGTTCTCACGTCTTCCTATCCTAAATTTACCACTTCCTCCTCATTTAATCCCAAAAAGATGGAGTTCTGAGTCCTCCGAGTCTCCTCTGACGCATTCAAAATTCACAAGGTGTGTTTAGGATTAGTAAGTTGATCTCTCACTCTTAGGTCCCTCAAAGACACACTCACGAATTAGAAACTCTCAAACTCTAGTTGGCACACAAACCCTAGCAAAAACTCTCAAACCCTAGAAGCGCACAGTTATATAGAACGGTTTATAATTCTTTTCTAAGAATCCTTCTTCTTCTTTAATTGCTATTGTTGTTATTATGTTTTTTTTTTGTGTTATTATAATATTTTTTTGTTGTTTTTTTTTTGTTTTTGTTCTTTTTAAGCGGGTCAAATTAAAATAGTTATAAGAGGATGTAACTAAAAGAGGAAAAAAGAAA
>NC_029789.2:19362994-19367521 GCF_000816755.2 Arachis ipaensis
ATATATATATATATATATTAATTTATATATCTATCTTTTATTCTATTGAATATCTGAATTGATAGTGGATATTTTGTCTATAATAAAGTTTGAATATTACTATATCATTGATTTTTTTCTCATTGTTATTGTTCTTTATTAAAAGAGAACAAAAAATAAATAAAGAAAAAGAAGATATATGATGATGATATAGAATAAAAAGAAGGAGGAAACGAAGAAAACATAAAAAAAGAAGAGAAAAAAAAGTAGATATATTGAAAAAGGAAAATTAAAAACAGTACATATAAAAGTCACGTATAAAAAAAATACAGAAAAAAAGCATACGTAAGCATACAACTTCATTAGAGTTAATTTAAAAAAAATTTGGCTGCCTAATATTTTCTGATAATCAAAATCATCTAAGTAGAGATACACGTAAGCCAATGAGTTATAGCTTAAATGACATAGTCTTCCCATACTTAATTAAGAGGTTACAGGTTCGAGTCTCCTAATTTTGGTAGAAAAAAAAAAAGTAGAGATACACGTAATGGATCGTTTACTTACTTTATAACCTATTATCAACAAAACTGAGATTACAATAATAAATAGATTAATTGTTTTATCTATGTATTTAGAACTTAGAAGTCAATAAAAACTAATTATGGTGTGTAATGAGTAAAAATAGATTCCTCTCTTGTAGAAATTTTTTTTTAAAATTTTCTCTGATCTAGTAAATTCTTTTCTTATTTCTATCTAATTTTATTCATTCCTTTCTATTTTATTTTTTACCCTTTTAATGGTGTTTTTGTTGACCATTTTATCAATTTTTTTTGAATGATTTGGCAAATTTAAAATAATCCAAACGAGCATGATCAGTGAGTATTATGACAAATTTATAGCTTATGCAAATTGTGTTTATATGCATGATTATGAAATATTGCTACTTCATCAATGGATTATAAATTTAGATTTACAGATAAATTTTTATATAAAAATGCAAAATCTCTTTTTAGCACTTTGTATTTGGCAAAATTTTATAAAAAAATATTTGCAGATCAAGCTTCAAATTCAAAAGAAAATTCAATGACAAATTCAACAACTACAAGAAGTCAAAAACTAACAAATTATGAATTAATTTTAACAAAATTATTTACAAAAAATTTAGATTTATTTCTAACAGAAAATGTGTAATAAAAAAATCCACAGAAATTCAAAATTTAAATTCATAAATCCAGTCAAAAATAGCTCTTACCATGGGATCTTTAGTAGCGGCATTTGGCGGTCGTGACATCGACAACGAAGCCAAAAGCAAGCTAAGGCCGAGACTCCCACGAAAGAAAAGGGAGAAGCATGTGGTGCTTCAATAGCAACTATCAGCGGTGGAGAACTCCAAATTTGTGTCTCCCTAATCGCGGCTAAGTCACCACCATTTATAGCGGCTGTCTTTCCTTGGATTGTCACGGAAAACAGAACAATGATGATATGTGCTTCAAATATTTGTGATATGAATAGTTCAAGTATTATTTAAAAGTTATTAGTTTATATTTTTAGAATGTTCAATTTAATTTGATGTATTTTGATTTTATTCATTTAATTACCAAGTTGGATTTTATATTTGTGGGCTTAGGGTTTCTTTATTTTAACCTAGTAAAAAATTATAAATACCTTTTAAATTATTGCAGTCGTCATATAGAGGAATTAGAGGAGTGTCAAAATACTTTTTGGTTTCGTGATGAAACTATGGTATGAACAAGCAGTGAGGTTGAGTGGGTTTCTCTCTTGTTACATCGGAGAATTAGGTAAAAAATTGAGTGAGTCCCTTCAGTTCAATTCCCAAATTATGGTGTGGACAAGTTAGGTTGAGGAGTCATTTCTTATTGGATCAAAAAATTGGATAAAAAATAAAGTAATTCTCTTTGTATTCAATTTTAAGCTTTTTTTTTTTCTATTTCAATTTTAATTCATGTCTTTTTGTTTATCTTCTTTTCTTCTTTATCATTTGATATCAGGTATTAAGTGAATCCTTATTAATCTATGTTTCTTCTTCTTGTGTCCTAAAAAAAAGTCAAATGTCTCTTGCGTTTTTTTTTTATATTCTTTTCTTCTTGTTAGTATTTTCTTATTATTTTGTTGTTCTGGTTGATTTTATATTTAGAAGAAAAATAAAAAAAGTATACGGTGCAAAAAAATAAAAAAAAAAGAAATTATCTTCTTTATATTTGTCCTTTTCATACACTATTTTTTTAATTATAAAATTCGAGGACGAATCTTTTTTGAAGAGGAGGAGAATGATACATGTTTCAAATGCTCGTGATATGAAAAGTTCAAGTATTATTTAGAAGTTATTAGTTTACAATTTTAAAATTTTCAATTTAATTGGATGTATTTTAATTTTGTCAATTTAATTACTAAATTGGACTTTATATTTATGGGATTAGGATTTCTTTATTTTAACCTAATAAGAGGTTATAAATACATCCTAAACTATTGTAGTCATCATATAGAGTAATTTAAATATTTGAAAAATTCTTTTTAGTTTCATGATGAAACCATGATATGCACAAGTGAGGTTGAGTGAATACCTCTCTTGTTGTATCACGGAATTGGATAGAAGATTGAGTGAGTCTCTTCGATTCAATTCCGAAATTATAGTGTGGGCAAGTTAGATTGAGGAGACTCTTTTCTTGTTGTATCAAGAAATTGGATAAAAAGTATAATGATTTTCTATTCAATTTCAACCTATCTTTTTTGTTTTCTATTTTTTATTTTTAAGTTCAATTCATCTTTTTCTATTTCAATTTTTATCTTCCTGTTTATCATTAGTTGTCATTTCGTATCATTTGGTATCAGATTTTAAGTATTAGATTAATATTTATTAATCTATATTTGTTCTTCTTGTGTCCCAAAAAAAGAGTTCTAGTATTTCTCATGTCCTTCTTTATGTTTTTGTCATCTTTGTCTTTTTTTTGTTTCATTATTATTTTTATCGTTCTTGTTGATTTCATTATTTTTGAAAAAAAATAAAAAAAGTATACAATGCAAAAAGAAAAGAAAAAGAAAAATAGAAATTATCTTTCTTGTATTTGTTCTTTTCATCTATTATTTTTTTCAACTACAAGATTCGAAGATGAATATTTTTTGAAGAGGAGAATGATGCATGCTTCAAATGTTCGTAATATGAAGAGTTCAAGTATTATTTGTTTATTTAGTTACTAAATTGAGTTTTATATTTGTGAGCTTATGATTTTGTTTGTTTTAAACTAATAAGAGGTTATATAAATACCTCCTAAACTATTATAGTCATCATATAAAGTAATTAGAGTAGTGTCAAAGTGTTTTTAGTTTCGTGATGAAACCATGGTGTTGACAAATGAGGTTGAATAAGTCTCTCTCTTGTTATATCAGAAAATTTGGTAGAAGAAGGTTAAGTGAGTTCCTTCGATTCAATTTCTAAATTATGGTGTAAACAAGTTAGGTTAAAGAGTCACTTTCTTGTTGTATCAAGAAATTGGATAAAAAGTAGAGTAATTCTCTTTGTATTCAATTTCAACCTATCTTTTTTTTTTTTTTCAATTTCAATTCATGTCTTAATTGATACGTGTATTAATTGTAATTAAGATTTAAAAAAATTTTCACAACCTAAAAGACAAAACTATTGTTAAAGAGAAGGTAATATAATAAGCAAACACAGACACAATGGCATTAAGGCTGCTCTAGAGGCAATTGATAGTGGTTGACTACCTTCCCATGCATATTAAGCATTCTGCATTCGTCATGTCGCGGCTAATTTTTCCCTCAGTTTTAAGGGACAGAATGTGAAAAGGCTACTTGTGAATGCTGCATATGCGAAGATAGAGGCAGAGTTTGACTATTGGTTTGATATTGTGGACCCAGTTCGCACCCTTATCACCAAACGGCTGGGTGGATAGCACATGATGTATGCACGTGCGTAAATGCGAATAGTGTCATCACTCGCATCGGCTGGCAGCATTCTAAACCTCTCATGAAACCATGTGCATTGGACTGTCATCTGCTTAACTTTATTTGGCGGCGGCAGCTCACCGAATAATTCTTGAAGCCACTCTCAAGCTAGTCTGTCATCTTTCATATATTGTTTGAAGTCAATGAGGTACCCACTAATAGCCTTCCTATCAACACGTAACTCCAGATGGTACACCACATCTTACAGCATGATAGTACACTCTCTGAATGGCATGTGAAACGTGTACATCTTCAGACAAACCAGAACCAACGATTGTTCATCCTAGCCAGGTGAACAAACCAATTCTTTTTAAATAAGGTATAATCTGTTCATACAGAGACATATTCTATTGTCTCTAAATACTGTACATATACCTACTTAGCTATAACATATTATAAAAATAACCACACCCTAATTAAATTCTAATACATACAAGACTGGAATATAAATTATTATTAAAAATATCCTAATTCGATGCAAAAATTATATAATTATAATGTAACTAATCTTTAAGTCGTGACAACAAAAAAATAATTAAAAAAAATCTAATTAATAAATAGTTAACT
>NC_029789.2:19367777-19378213 GCF_000816755.2 Arachis ipaensis
TACTTATCCAACTAATGTATAAAAACAATTTATCAACAAAATTTTATCTCAATAATTTAATAAAAAATAGTTCAATAAAAATAATTGATAAACAAATTTATGAAAATTATTTATCTAACTAGTACATTAAACCCTAATTCAATAAATTATGTATGAAAATAATTTAATCAAAGTACACATATACAGATGTGTGTTATCACTCCAATCTTTTAAATATACAAAAACTTCAATAAACATTACCTAATAAAAATGTTTACTTTCATCTATATATTTAAATAGCAAGAGCTTTTACAGTTAAAAGGAAAAAAAAAACTAATTTTTTTATTGATGTTTCTAACAATTCAGACAATACTATTGAGCCGATACAATTGATTATCGTCCGCCATGGTCTCACTTAAATATAATCTCAAATATGCCCAATTCTCTCCCAACCTCTTCCTCCCTCTCTCATACCAAATGAAACTCTCTCAAACTCAATGAGGGTGGTTCTACCAAATGAAAAATTTGCTCTTGGCTATCGTGATTTTATAGTCCATCTGCACATAAATTGCTACACCTCTCTAGCAGATTAGCTGGCACGTCGTTTATGCATAAACCACTACATTCTTTTAAGGTAGCGTTTGTTTTGAGATACTGAGACAGAGATTGGGAGACTGAAACTTAGTATCATGTTTGTTGGTTCAGAGACTGGTACTAAAATTTCTGTTTTTATTCCCAAAATTTAAGTATTTCAGTACCTCCAAAAAATAGGAACACAGGGGACTAAAATTTTTAGAGATGGAAACTGAAACTTTAATAACATTTTATATCTAAATTACCTTCATTTCAATTAATTAATTTCAATTTTACCCTTTGTATAAATTACATTAGAATTTCATTCTTATTTCAATTTCTGTCTCCCACTTTGCACCAAACAGAATACTAAAATTTATTTCAATCTCTGTCTTTTAGTCTCTGTCTCTCAATTTCAATCTTTTTGTTTCTATCTCTCCACCAAACACTACCTTAGCAATTTTTGGTCTTTACGCTCTCTATTGTAAATCGCACTACCCTCCTGTAGTTTACATAAAAATGCTAAATCGCTACCATCTATAACGATTTACATAAAAATACAAAAAAAAAAACACATACGTATAATAGTTTGATAAAGTTATAATTGTATAATTTCAAAATTCATTTGTTTTAGTTATGTAACTTCCCCTAACTTTTACGTACGAACTAGTATCAGTTCAATAAATTACTATCACTTATATAAATTATAATTGAGTTCTACTTCTGCGTAGGTAAGATTCACATGTTCACACCGATTTAATACTAATTAATTTATTCTGAGGTGATATACGTATGCTATAGCAACAGAACAGCACATATCATAGTGATATCATCGGTTTGTAATAAGAGTCAAACTTATTGAATTGAGAGTTTTATTCAAACATAACTTCCACGAAACCAATTTTTCAGTATACTTCCGGTATAAAGATTCAGTTTTAATTTCTTCGTTAGTTATTCAAAAATCGAAAACGACTATAATGATAATATATAGGTTTAATTAAACTATTAAATAAACTAAAAGCACAAATCATTAAAAAAGATATTTGTATGACTCGATAACTTTGTAATTTATTTATCTTTTATTACTCAATAATTAATTCGTCATAAATCTAACTCTATTAACTAAAACGAAAATATTTGGTAACCAAAGAAAATCAGCAAAAAACAACCATAATTTATCTTATTAGCATTTATTAATTGTTACGATAATTAATTAATGCTAAATAAGACAAATTTTGGCTATTTTTTTTGTCAACCTAGCAAAAATATTTGCTAACAAAAATTTTTTAACCAAAATCAACCAGAATTTTTCTTATTTAATATTTATTAATTGTTACAACAATTAATGAATATTAAACAAAACAAGTTTTAGTTATTTTTATTATTGATCAATAGATTATTACACACATAAAATAAAATAATTTTAATTTTATAATACACTTATAGAAATTGTAATACTATAAAAATGTTTCATTATGTTTAATTATTTTATTGTAGAAGTTTAATTATTTTAGTAGGTAATTAATTTGCTAAAAAATATAAATAATAAGTATAAACATACATAAATATTTGGTGATAATTTTTTTTTCTTACCTTTCATGTTTGGTTATATTTTTATTAGTTATTCTATACAATTTTTTTACCATTTTTTACTTTTTATTTATCCTGTATTTTTACTGTTTTTCAAGCCAATCAGTATATATTTGAATACTTTGCTTATTTAATTGCCCAAGATGCTCTAAGCTAACTAAATCTTTCAAATTTTGGTCGTTTCGGTCTAGGCTTTTAATAAATCATTATTTTGATTGTAAACACGAAACTAAAAACGGCTTAAGTCACGCAGAAAATTTCATATCAACTATTAAGATTTGGTAACCAACTTGAATTTGTTGAGTAGTCAGTTTAGGAATTTCCTTATATATGCCTATTAAGTTGGGAAATATCGTGAACAATAAAAAAAATTATTTAAACTTGGTTTGATAAAATTGTTTAAAGAAATACTTATATTTTTTAAAAACACAATTTTCCCTATACTTCCACTTTTCATTTTACATTTAATAAATAAAAAAATCAAGTACTTATACTTGTAGCTTTATTAAAAGATAGAAATACTTTTAAAAATATCTAAAATAGAGCTTTTCAAAATAGTTTGTACTTATTAAAATTAAAAAGTTCAATATAAAAATTAATTTTCAAATTTAACTTTTACATTTGTTTATACTCTGCCTCAAACATAAAATCAAGCCCAATAAGGATGAAAGAACCAACTATAGAAGGTGGCCTCTCATCTCCTACCTGACCTTTTTGAAGAGGTCGGACACCGACCCAACAGTCCAGCATTACTTATCCACCCGTGACTAAATCTCTATCTCCTCCAAAAGATAGACTCTAACAAACTCCCAAGATATAAGATAAGATAAGATGGAACTACCGCCACCAAGGAGGTCATCAAACTCTAGTACTCTACTATAAATACACTGGCACCCTCCATATATAACTCACGTTCTAATCTACTAAAAACCTGTCTAAAGTCCTTGCTAACTTAAGCATCGGAGTCTCTTGCAGGTACCACTCCCAACTCCTCACGAGGAACTTGGACAGGTGGCATCTCGGCAACAAACAAGTCGGACGCTGCACCTAAAGGGACCTGGACCTCACGTTCAGGCCCAAATCAACGTTTCAGGTAGCCCTCGAAACATTGGCGCCGTTACCGGGGACCTGGAATTCATCCCACAACAATGGCGGACAACCAACACGAAGATGGCCGTACGACATCCGAATCTGAAGCTGAGCCCCAACTTGAGGGCAATGCCATTATACTACTACCACCACCACAACCACAAGGTCCACAAGAAGAAGGACCAGTAGCTAACCCTTGGCCATGGCGGATCCGTTCAGAAGTTTGTTACCTCAGGGAAGAAGAACTCCCTCAAGCAGCCGAAGTACTAGACCTCGTCCGAGGTCAGCGAGATCGACTAGAGCAACTTGAATACTAGGCAGAAAGACAGCGGGAGGCCGAGCGAGAGCTAGAGTAAAAGCTCTAAAAGTTAGAGACCGATCTCCGAAGCCGAACTAGCTGGACAGATTAGGAAAACAACCCTCTGGGGGGAGAAGACTCGTTCTCTGAAGAGATCATGCGAGCCTAAATCCAAAGAAACTTTAAAACCCCCGACATAGACCTCTATGACGGGACGACTGACCCCAGGCACCATCTTAACATTAACTTTTATAAACTATTTTTAAAAATAAAAATTTTACCAAACTAAATCTAAAACTAATAAAAAAACACATAAGCTATATCAATTTGGTGAATGATTTATCCATTTTAAAAGAAATATGTATTCGGGGTTCAATTCAATAGTACAGAATCTAAAATCTATTATGTGTTAGGTTTGTATGACAAGAGAAAAGAAACAAATAAAGAGAAAATAGTAACTAACTTTAGATAAACCATTAATTACCAAAAATAAAAGATAGCTTAAGATATTATATCTCAATTTGATTTATTAACAAATTGCAATAGGTAGTCAAAATAAAGTGGATTTTTTAACAAAAATAAAATAAAATAAAATACTGTTATAAATGACTCAGACGATTATCTCTTAAAAAGATTTTTGCCGAAAAAAATGAGATTTACCGCGTTTCGAAGCACTTGATACTGTTAATTTTGGCAATTGGCATTGACTTAGCTGCCGTCAAGAAAGATAAAATAAAAGAAGGAAGCCACGTGGGTCGATAAGAGAGGTTGCCATGGCCCACATGACTATAATACATATCCTCACCACTTCGCTTATAAATACATCTTCTCCTCCTTCACTTCACTCGCTCACATTTATTTTGTTTTCCATTTCCCTAATCTCTCTCTCATCATACAATCAAGTATTACTAGTTTTTGCTAGCTTCTTCAACCATGGCCGGTGGAGGTTTCACCACCAACGGCGGAGGCGCCGTCGACTTCGAGGCCAAGATCACTCCAATAGTCATCATCTCATGCATAATGGCTGCCACCGGAGGCCTTATGTTTGGATATGATGTCGGTGTTTCAGGTAATAATAACTGATCTCCCTCTCTCTCTCGCATACATCACATTCAACTCCTTTTTAAGTGTGTTCCAATCCTATATATACATAACATCTTAACCTCATTTGTTCAACCCATCTTACACGCACCTAATATTATATTTTCCTTCTCAATATATGTATGTGTATTAACTTTTTATGAACAATGTTATAGAACGAAAAGGAACCTTTCATAAACTTTACGTCTTGGTTTACGTGTCTTTCATCATATTTTTATGTGATGAATAAGGAACCGGAAAAACGTGTCTTAGTCGTTGCAAGTGGTTAAAATGCTATTCTCGATCTCGGATGAATTTACGCGCACAATTAGTGGCGTAATATCCTTCTTTCCAAGAAAACGTTTTTTTTTTTTTAAATATGTATGTGTTACTCGGAATCAAATAATTTTATAACGAAATAATATCGTTGATTATATCAATCAAAGATAAGGAGAATACGGTTTAACAGAGCTAGCTTATGAGATTTATGTATAAAAACCAATTTATAATATCATTTTAAATTTCTTCCAAAAACTAATAATTATTTGACCAAAAAGAGGTTGAACTGATTTTGTCATTTTGATTTATGTTGATGAGTAGTGATTAACATTTACATGTTAATATAAGGTAGCTATAAGTTCCCAAAATTTCTCAACTACCTAACCTCCGGATCACCAAACAATTTCGACAAGGATATTTTTGGAATTTCACTTCACTTGTCCTGTGGGCTGTGACCTGTGAGATCAAAACGGCTTACCTTGACCAAATTCACTTTCTAATTATAATGCCTCATATCTCCATTTTCTCTTGTGCTAATAACATGCCTGCCACTGTGCCACCTAAAAGTTTGGTTTGTTTGCTTTTGTACACATTTAATTTCCACAGTCAAACACAATTAAATTACTATGAATTCAATAATTGATGATACTTTATCATTGATTTAACTTTTGTATAATGTAACTTGTGTTTTAGAGCACATTAAATTAAATTATAAATTAAAAATCTTTTTATAAAAATTTTAAAATTTTAATATATTTATTTTATATTCATTAATTGAAAACATAGAAATAGTCCTTCAAACAAAACTTTTTATGCATGAAATTAAATTAGTATAATTAATATGGGATTCAAATTAATAAATAATGTAATGATCAGGTGGAGTGACGTCTATGCCCCCATTCTTGAAAAAATTCTTTCCGGCGGTATACAGAAGGACAGTGTTAGAGCAAGGGTTGGACAGTAATTACTGCAAATATGACAACCAGGGCCTACAGCTCTTCACCTCCTCCCTATACCTTGCTGGCCTCACCGCCACCTTCTTTGCCTCTTACACCACTCGTCAGTTGGGAAGAAGGCTCACCATGTTGATGGCTGGTTTCTTCTTCATCGCCGGCGTTGCCTTCAACGCCGCCGCTCAAAACCTTGCCATGCTCATCGTTGGCAGGCTCCTCCTTGGTTGCGGTGTTGGTTTTGCTAACCAGGTAATCTCATTTTATTATCATTGCTTGTTTATTTATTTCAAAAAGTAACATTGTTGACATTTAATTCCCACGATAACTACTCTTCACGTGATTTGCTACTCATTGGTTACTATGCATAGTTTTTATATATTCTTTCAAAATAGAAAATAATTAAACGATGAATCATTGCTGGTACGTATCTGTTTTGCTCAATAAGTGCCGTTCTATAATTTGCTGAAGGGAATTAATTAATTAATTTAGGTATTACTGTATATTGTTCGTTAGATGGTGCCTGATTAAGTGTCTGTATTACTGAAATGTCATCGTGCTTATTTAATTGCTTAAAACTTAATTAGTTGATGTCAGATTCCCGTGTCTCTGTCTACCAAAGGGACAAATAATAATTGATTTAGCACGAATTTTATTTTAATTTTGTGTTTCTACATGTAACGTATGCATAATATTATATACAAGGAACATAGACCAACGACGTATGAAAATTACAATGAATTTAAGAATTACAGCTAAAAGGGTAGTGTCATAGAGGGAACAAAGATGAATGTCCCCAAGAAAATATTGTATGTGGAATTTTATGTGATGCACGCAAGTGTATGTGTATAGTTTGAACTGGAATTTAATTACATGAGAGTAAAACTTAAAAGTCTTAATTATTCACTTGTTTATCCAACTCGAGTCCCCCAGTCCACCAAACTTGTTATGCATATATGCCACTTGGGGGGCCCCTTTCATTCTAATAGTTTATGGAAAAATTCCTACTTTATGATGATGAGTACTAGGTGTCCCTTTTGACAAAGAAATTAAAGACCCAACCCCAACTCAGTTTCTTTGAATCTACCACACTATATACATTTTTTTAAAGTAATTTTCTGTATTAGAATATTGAAAAGTCTTTAGCCTTTTGCTTTTGAACAGAGGCTTTATTATCAAGTGCATATGCAGTATCTTTTACGGTTTACAAATTCCTTTTCTATATTTTCTGCATCGTTGCGTCGTTTCTTGGACTTAAGTTTTGATTCCTTACGTATAAACAAAGAATAGAACTAAAGTACTTTGGTCTATATAATTACTACTAAAAATAAATAAATTAAAATCACTGGCCGTAAACTTAGAAGAATTGAATATCCCTCAATTGTATATCGGAGTGTGTTGACTGGTTTGTGTTTTGAATCTGATTGATGACAGGCGGTGCCAGTGTTTCTTTCTGAGATCGCACCTCCAAGAATTCGTGGAGCATTGAACATACTGTTTCAACTCAACGTTACGATTGGCATTCTCTTTGCTAACCTTGTCAACTATGGCACCAACAAGTAAGTGTTTACTCATGGCAATTGGCATAGTAATTTATAAGAAGTAAAACGAATTGAATGAGATGACGTATGTGTTATAGAAAACAACAACTCATCATAATATATAAGTCAGAAGAGTAGTCTAACTAGCTAGTTTAATTTCCAAAGTTTTGACATCATTCACGATAATGTTTTCATGAATAGTAGTACAAGTTAGCATAATGGTCCAAAAATGAAATTAAGGTATGGGTGATGGCGGTCAAAATTGCTGATTAGCGTATCTAAGAGATAATGTTGAAATCTAAATAGTTGTCATGCCTTGACTTGTGAGTTGTGATCTCCCTCCCAAACTCTACCACATGCCTTCACTCTCTAGTACGCGACATGTATCAACTTTTTTTTTTGGAATTCATTAAACAGGCCCACCCCAGAACTTACTTTTCATGTAAAAAAAAGGGCCCAATGTGGAGGCCCATAGATTCTTAACATATTGATATTGATCGGAATGAGTGACACGCAGGATCAAAGGGGGATGGGGATGGAGGCTGTCTCTTGGACTGGCGGGGATCCCAGCACTTCTGCTGACGGTGGGGGCCATACTGGTGGTGGACACTCCCAACAGCCTCATCGAGCGTGGGCGGTTGGATGACGGAAAAGCCGTGCTGAGAAAGATTCGCGGCACCGACAACATTGAAGCTGAGTTCTTGGAGCTGTGTGAGGCCAGCCGTATTGCGAAGCAGGTGAAGCACCCCTTCCGCAACCTCCTCAAGCGCAAAAACCGCCCCCAGATCGTGATTTCCATTGCCCTCCAGGTCATTTCTCATTCCTCATTCACATTGCAATTGAACCACTTCCTAACTAACTAACTAACTAACTAACTTATGCATGCCTTGTATGTGTTTGTGAAATTGTCCAACAGATATTCCAGCAATTCACAGGCATCAACGCCATCATGTTTTATGCACCAGTGCTCTTCAACACCCTGGGATTCAAGAATGATGCCTCCCTCTACTCTGCTGTCATCACTGGCGCCGTCAATGTGCTCTCCACCATTGTCTCCATCTACTCCGTGGACAA
Organism: Arachis ipaensis; assembly: GCF_000816755.2. Lineage (NCBI taxonomy): Eukaryota > Viridiplantae > Streptophyta > Magnoliopsida > Fabales > Fabaceae > Arachis > Arachis ipaensis. The sequence continues at coordinate 19,376,231 of NC_029789.2, forward strand.
AATCGGCCGCCGAATGCTCCTCCTTGAGGCTGGTGTTCAGATGTTCCTCTCCCAGGTGGTGATAGCTATCATCCTCGGATTCAAGGTGAAGGACCACTCCGATGACCTCTCAAAGGGGTTTGCCATCTTTGTGGTTGTGATGGTGTGCACCTTCGTGTCCTCCTTTGCGTGGTCGTGGGGTCCTCTTGGATGGCTGATCCCCAGCGAGACCTTCCCATTGGAGACTCGCTCGGCCGGCCAGAGCGTCACGGTTTGCGTCAACTTGCTCTTCACCTTTGTCATTGCGCAGGCCTTCCTCTCTATGCTCTGCCACTTCAAGTTCGGCATCTTCTTGTTCTTCTCCGGCTGGGTCTTGATCATGTCCTGCTTCGTCTTCCTGCTTGTGCCCGAGACAAAGGGCGTCCCCATTGAAGAGATGACCAACAGAGTGTGGAAGCAGCATTGGTTCTGGAAGAGGTTCATAGACGATGATGACTATGTTAAGGATGATAAAATAGCAGCAGCCAATAATGGCTTTGATCCCGCTTCCCAGTTGTAAGACATGACTCTTATCATTTCATTCGGTAGGCCTTTTAGAGTGAATGGTTCCCATTCCTACGAAAGTATATATTAGTTCTCTTCTCTTTTCTTTTCTTTTCTTTTCTTTATGCCTGCAGGGCTGCAACATTGTAGTGAACACAGTCATAAGCCATTATCCTCTTTTGCAAGCTATATTATTTATTTAAACATATATGCCAAATTTTCCTCTTACCACCTTCCCACACTTTGTTTTTTTAGAAAAAAAATATTGTAAATTGTTTCCTAAAGTAAATTGATTTCCTGCTTAAATTATGTTGTGAATGGAGGTCACTACTCACCACATCTTTGTGATTATGATGGAATGAATAGCTTCTTATAATACTTTGTATCTACGCCAATGAATGTTGCTGCTCCCTTGCATTTTTGGACATAAAGATATACCAACACATGGATGGATATGATGCGTAGTGGATGCCACTGGATGGATGATGTATAAATCAAAGCAAGTGATATATATGCTCAATTCTCTTCTCATGCGCAAAATCAATGTGATCACCAAATGGAAACAATATATGGTGGTTACCATTTTATGATAACACTCACCAATCAATTGCTTTGATTTGATACAAAAGAATAAGTTAAGATTTATATATAAAAATGGTCATCATTGGCTTCGTTAAGCATTTTTCAATGAGGAGTTGTTGCTCAGCTCGGAAACCATTTCCATTTTCCTCACTTTCCTTTCCTTTCAAGTTTCAACCTTACAACTCAACTTGCTGGCCAGTGGCTACCAAGGACCAACACCATCAATGCTGCTAGTGAGGATAGAGGGGAGATAAATCAATTAATTAATACATCAATAATATTTCATTAAAAATGTTCTATGACCATCAGAATTTATTATTTTTTATTATTTTTTTTAGCTATTAATTCAATTTTTTTAGTTTATTAAATCAACAATATACTTTTAGCCTACATTTTTAAATCACATTTTTAACAATGATAATAATTAACTGATGGTAAAAAACAATAACTTTTGATGATTTTCTAACATTTCTCTTATACTAACCTATCTTTCACAAATATGCTTTCCTCAGTATTTGTCAAAATAGGCCTAAATTTATGAGCCAGCTTTTATATTCCGCTTTACTGAATTATATTATTTATTTTGGTACATTGGATTTATTATCTACATAATAATATGATAAGATTTTGATTAGAACATAGTATCTATAGTAACACAGAATTTATTAAACAAAAATGAAAAAATTGTCTTCGACCGAATATCGCCATCCAACTGGAACTCACTAAAGACAGAATTAAAGCTACGTTTATTTATAAGACATTGAAATATAAATATAAAGACATAAAATTGTGTGTAATAAATAAGATATAAATATAAATATTATGTTTTAAGATATTAAATTAATATATTTTATGCTTTTAAAAAAGAAAGAAAAACAA
>NC_029789.2:19378844-19412888 GCF_000816755.2 Arachis ipaensis
CTATGCTTTTTGAATCTGTACATGATTCACCTCTTTTTCTAATGTATAAATATAAAAAGTATGATCTCATCAAACCAAATAATTGCAAAAAGAATGCGGGACCACCAATTTTATTGGCCTTTTCATTCATGATGTTACAGCTAAAGATGTTCTTGTTGTTGGTGAAACCTGGCTTTAACTGTGGATTATATATGTTGGTCTATTATGAAGGGAAATTATCATCATTATTATTATTAGATCAGAAGATGATACTAGCTCGCTTGATAAAAATAAACAAAAGATAAACTTACAACAAAAAATAATAAGATAATATAAGTTAGAAATTTTCAGAAAAGTTTTAAATAGTCTAAATGCGGTTATCTTTATTCAATTTGTCGTATCACTATTCGCTTCTCTAAATTGGTTGTTGTTACACAAAATTACAAAGGTCAAATTTAATGGTAATCTAACTTTATTAGGGTATCAATTTTTTTTTAGAATTATTATTATTCGTTACATATGTAAAAGGAATTCCTTTTATAGCTAATCTTTNTTACATTTAAAATAGAAAGATATATAAGATAAGATAAAAACAAAATTGAAATTGAAATATATTATTAAGGTGGGTAGTAAAAAGAGTATATAAAGGCGAGAGAGGAGAGAAGAGAGGAGTGGACATTATACACAATTAAACACACATATCACAGGAAATTAAGTGATCAGCGTGGTGCAAATTCAATGGCGATGATGATGGAGAGAGTTATAGTTTTGTTAATAGTGATGTCAGGTTTGCAGAGCGCATCACATGGAGCAGTGTATAAGGTTGGAGACTCAGCAGGATGGACTATCATTGGCAACGTTGATTACAATTCCTGGGCTTCTCCCAAGACCTTCCATGTCGGTGACACTATCAGTAAGTCTGTGTTTCCATCTTCCATGCATAGTGGATACTGCTGCCACTTTTTCATTTAACTTTGGTTTGTTTTTGTGTACAGTATTTGAATACAATGAGGAGTTCCACAACGTGATGAGGGTGACGCACGCAATGTACAGAACATGCAACACGTCAGCTCCATTGGAGAGCTATGCAAGCGGGAATGATTCCATCAACATTACAAAACACGGACACCACTTCTTCATCTGCGGAGTCCCTGGCCACTGCCAAGCTGGACAGAAGGTTGACATCAATGTCCACAGGCCTAATAATGTCACACAAGAAGCCGCATCACAGGCACCGGCACCGGCACCGGCACCGTCATCATCTTCGGCATTCGCGTATTCAGTTCCAGTTGCACCGGCACCTGCTCCAAGCAAAGCAGCACCCTCAACGACAAAAACAGGACTTGTTCCTTTCTTGGTTTCAGCCCTCCTACTCATTGCTGGATATACTACCGCTTAGCTTCTTTTGCGTTTCCTTAGTATGCATGCAACTCATCAAGCCAAGCCTCCTTGTTTTCTTATGTTTTTTTGTTCACTAATTTGTTTTTTAAAAAAATTATACTGAAAATTTATTACTAAATTAGTCATTATGCGAATATTTTATTTACGTTTTGGTATACATCTAAAATATTTGTTATTAACCAGTCAAGTGTCTTTTTAGTTATTGTTGGAGTTCGTCTCTGGGGTCTATTTTAATCATTTGGTTGGGGTTTTCCTGTGGGAACAAGTTTTCTTCCTTTCTCAAAGCTCATTATGATTATGCATAGCTTAGAACTTAGGCAACCTTGTAAACCTTCTCAATCACATCTACTTTTTCTTCTTTTGTTTTTTTTCTTTTTCATTTACAAGATCATAGATTTGGATGAGTATATGAGACTAGCTTGAAATAACTATATACATATCTTATATTTAAAATGGAATTCTCTTTAGTCTTTACTCTAATGCGTATCATCCGTCCAAATTTTAGTACGTCTATATTCGCAAGACAATGACGACTATTAGCCTAGCTTTTGGGATTTTGGTACAAGGCTACAAAGTACAAACAATTATGGCTAATGACGATGGAACGCCACAAAAGGTGGCGGGGCTCAGTAACATAGGCGAGCATGCTATGCAGATGATAGTTGAATATTTATTGTAGTAAGTTATGATTTGTGTCTCACAACACTTGGAAGTGACAATAATTTAGAATGATGGCATAAAATGTAGTACTTTTCTTTGAAGTTCACTTTAAAGGTTTAAGGTTTCAACACCCATCAAAAACTAAAATTACACAAAAGCTATTTATTTCATGCATCTCCACTCATTCCTGAACACACTCAAATCCCAGGTCTCAAAGCTCGAAGCGCGCTTGGAATACAAATGCCTTTAGAACGATAGAAAAAAGAAAAATAAATGAGGGGGAATAGAAAATAAAAGTGATTCATTAAAATTGGCAAAACCTCTACTTAAAATAATGGAAGATATTCCACATATTCTAATGGACCATGCTAAACCAGCTAACATTTTAACTATTTTTTGGTACTGGTAAAGAGAACCCGAAAAACTAGCAAGTATACACTAACCCCTCATTATCAGCATCAATTTTAACAAATCTAACGAATACTCTAACCGGTTTCCCTAGTTCATAATATACACAATTCTGGGTTATCTAATCTATTTGAAGAAGAAAAAATACAATAAATAATGATCTTCCCGGAAAATTGGTGGCAGAAAGGACCAATCTGCGCAGAAGAGACAATCTTGATTATTCTGAACCAACAAGAAGACCATTGAGCAAAGGGCGCTCCACATCTGAATTCCTTGTCGTCGGTCTTTTATTATGATGCCGATTTCTGTGAGGAGAAAATCATGAAGAGACAATCTACTTAACTGAATTTATTGGAGTAAGTATGTAAATCCTTGCAAGATAGATAAGCAATTTGCTTTGCTAAGGCACCACGTTGGAACAGATTGTACTGCAGAGATGAAAAATGACACCAGAGGATGAAAATGCACAATGAAGTTCTTCATCTATCTAAACTCTAAATCATCCAATAATGGATCTACAACTGGATAAACTGTGTAAGCCGAGCAGCACAAAGCTCATCGTAATTAACTCGACCTAAAAACTATTTATGCTCAAATGGGAACACTCAAAGCAATAATCACCAAGTGTCGGAATTATGGTAGTCAGACAAGTTGCATTGCAGTGCAAACCTTGACAGACAGATAGCAACTTAAATATTAGACCAAAAGTTTGCCAAGAGCCAGCAATACTTTTATGGCACCGTGGCATTCAACTACAAAGAAAAACTCAAACTGCTTTTAGAGTATAAAGGAATATGGCTACTCAAAATATTATATTTAAATTTATTAAAAAGATGAATAGAGTGCCAAATGAGTAAGGAGTAAAGCATCAGAGACCTTACACTAGTTGACTGAAGCTCTAATGTATTCACATTTTCCGTGTCCTGCACAGTTTCAAAGTAACAAGCCTAATAATAAATAACAGGAGGTCCAAAAGATGTTAAATTTAACAGTTATTAAAAAAAGATTACCTCAATCATCAAATCTTTTCTGGTTATCAAACCAAGCACACGAGATGGTCGAGGAACAACAAACAAATGTCTCAAACCAAGTTGGCGGAAAAGATTGTACACCTGTGTCATAAGCAGGAGATCATAATTATCTGACAACAAAAAAGGATAACAGAAAATAAAAAATGAAAAAAAAAATCTTTTAAGGATTTTAAACTGCACACCTTTGTCAAAGACATGTCTTCAGGGACAATGTATGGTGAGGGATTCAAAAATGGAGCAAGATCTATGTACATTTCCAAGTCATCTGGACTTAGATGTATATCGTCGATACATATCCCCTTACTAGAAACAGGCTTAGCAAATTCATGAGAATCATGCCTGGAAGTTAGAGAGTCAACAATTATCATCATTATAGAATACAGATGAAAAAGCCCAAATATAAAAATACCTCATCAAGCCTTACCTTATTGACCTGTCCCCACCTCTGGGATCAGAGAGTAAAGGGCTATGCTGGAAATCAACCTTTGACTGAAGGATTACCAACAAATGACTAGACAGAAGACAGGGACATAGAAGCTTAGTTTCCAAGTGAATTCAAGCTTTCCCTGGAGTCACCCAGAGAGACATCAAAGTATAAGAAAACTTCAGAAAACTATATTGTGTACACGCTCACCTCCGAAGTACTAATCCAATAACAAGTGATTCTCCACTTCTTGTGTGATCAATGACCTGGGCATAATTTTAAGTATAACTACAACTATGAAAATGCAAGGAATATTTATCAATAGAAGGGATAGATATAAGAGATATACATACTGGAAAACCATTGTGTTTGTTGCTCCGTAGAATGGAAACTACGTCTGAAACCTTAACTACCCGAGGTAACGAGATCACCTTCAATAGACAGATTTACAGAGTCAAAAGCCAAAGTATCAAAAGAATAAGGCATGTGAAACATATAGTTTAACCAGTGGTAGCATCAATTTTAGCAAGTTACACATCACAAGAATGACACACCAAAAAACAAATAATAAACAAAAAACAATACTTGGACAACTAATAAAGGACATGCAATTTGTTAAATAATTTGAAAGTTCACTCACCCTTCCACTTCCACAGGCCTCCTTTGCTGTCATGTTCCGCATCTCATATTTAGGCCTTGATTCCAGTAATGGAATGCCCCTTAATCTTGCCTGCTCTTCATATAGACCCTCATTAAAAGCATCACCCACAGCCTGTAAGGGAAGAACTTAGTGCATTTTGAAGTGACTTTCTTTTTACAGGAAAGTCCTGATCTGCATACCTTCGATATAAGAAGAACAAGCATAATAAGGGGCAAAAGTTTCAGGTTATTTGTTATTTCAACCATAATGACACAAAGAGACACTGTCATCCGCATTGAACCACCAAGAAAAGACGCAGCTCCCAGCAAAGCATACCTGAACATAAGAAAGTATCATATGAACATTACAGGGGAAATGGGGATTCCACATATAGAAAAAGAAAATCATTCAGTATAGTAGGGATTAGAAAGCTTTGCTCTTTTGATATTTTTTGTTTCTTGTCCTCAATGGTCTTAGTATTATCCTTCTCTTTTAATAATAATAATCCCTTTTATCAAGAAACAAAAGGCTTCAAAAAATATAACTATGGAAGAAGTATATATCTTTTTGACCATGACTTTAAAGGAATGTCAAGAAAGACACTCACGTTCCCTCTTCAATGTTGAGCTTTTTGTAATATTTTACAACAAACATGCCAACAAGACGTCCATAAGTTGATCCTATCATTATACCAGGGACAAATTGACCGGCTGGCACAGCAGTACCAAACGTCAACACTGCTAAACTATAAAACATAACCTGCCACATACAGAGAAAATAATTGGTATATAATCAAGTGCATCAAGTGGCAACTCTATTCAATATTGGTGCATGAAGATAAATCAACAAGAATTCCTATCAACCATATAGGGCCACATACATGTATCCAAGAACTCTATTGAATCAAAAAATAGAAAATAACTCAATATAAAGGCTAATGCATTTAAAGTCCAACCCAGTAAGCAAGAGTGCAATACCAAAAAGGTTAACAGACTTTGGGAACTGTACTCATGTATTGTTTTCGCACTGAACAAATTCCTGATGGCATCATCCTGAAGCAATAGAGAAGTAACTTAATATAATATAACAATAAATGAAAAAGCAAATTATGATTCCCAGTTCATTCAAAACCTGTGTATTGAAGAAAATAGTCGCAAGATCATTATACTCCTTGTCACTGCTACAAAAGAACTGCCAAAAAAAGGGCATAAATTAAATGGAATCTCCAAAAGTAATTAAGTCCAGGAGTACAACCTATATTATCTTTAGAACGGAACTAAATTAAGAAGAACGTCAGATTTCAAAATGGAGGTAAAACGAGCCAGAATAGAGATTCCTGCATAGACCCAAGTTTTAAAGCCTTATTTTAGTCGCACACACAGTGGTTCCCACTTAAGATAATCTGGTCATTCATGAGTCTTATCAACTTTTATGTGTATCCAAAAATGACATTAAGCTTGTGTCAAGAAAAAAAGATGACATTAAGCTTGTACCTATATAAGAATCTCTTGAGGAGTGAAGGCCTTTGGAAAAAGCAATGAAAACAGTATATTTCTCAAAAACATTCTGTTTAGACTGTATAGGACAACTGTAACCTTAATTTCTTATATTCCATCTAATAAAAACAGTATATTTCTCAAAAGAATACCAAATCAGGCAAACATTTTCACAATTGAAACAAAAACAAGGTGCTTCATTGTTGAATTCATCCGACCCCCTTGTTTCAACTGTCATTAAGTAGTATTAAAGTATGAAAACACAAAAATAAAAATAAAGATCAAGCTGAAACCAAAAAATAAAAATAAAAATAAATAAAAAATGAGAAAATTGAGTAAGACTAACAATGATGAACATCATATAAATTCAACTGTCTTACATTTACATAATTCCCATACATTCCAGGAGGACGTGGGCATTCAATACCAGAAGTAGGATCAGATTCCGGGCATGGACTACATTCTCTTAGAAGTGGCAAGCAAAATGAAATAATTGACGTTAAAAGGGAGACAAGGCATGCTTCAATAATCTGCAGTGCAGGAGAAGGAAGGAGCAAACAAAAATAAGAAGACAAGTGAGAAGATAAAGGTACCACTAGCATGATAAACAACAAAATATCAATAATAATCACTTTCTTTCCTCAGTACAGTTCTTCCATTCTTTTGTTGTCCTTACTACAAGGAAGCAGATACAGACAAATCAATTGTATAAAAAACAACATACCTTGACTCGGCTCCCTTTTTTGTGAAGGTGGTTTCGACGCCAACTAGAAATATAAAGTGTAAGCTGGTTAAATAAAGCTCCTGCAAATTATTGACAATAAGTTAACAGGTGTACCAAAACCAACCAAATGTAAAAATTCATGATACATTGAAGTGCAAAACAAAGGTGAAAACTCCTACCTAGTAGGCCTCCAATAACCCCAATAATAGCCATTGGCAATAGCTCTGCAAAGGAATAATCCTCTTGACCACTAAAAATAAAACCAGTCAAGGGAAGAGGACAAAAATAAAACCTTAATGCTCAACTGGCAGTGAAAAAGGAGAAAGCACAGATCTTTACTCTGATATATCCCATATTATGAATCCGCCAGACCCAAAATGTCCGCAATTTCCATTCTTACACCATCCCATTGCAGTTCGCACTACAACAGCAACAATAGCAGAAGTGAAGAAGACACGCCACATAAGTTGACTCCTCCACCTTCAAGAGCATAGGAAAAAAATCAAAACAAAAATATATATGATGAATGATTTACCACATTTCCCCTTCTAATGAAAAAGAGCCATGTCACTAAGAATTCCTTACCAAGATGTTACCTCTTCCAATGCAAACAATACACCACCAACAGGAGCTCTAAATGCAGCAGCAACTCCTGCTGCACACCCACAGGTTACCAGATCTCGTCGATCTCGATCACTTCTGAATACTTGAAACCATCTTGAATTTATATGATACTTAGTGGAACCACCCTACTCAAGACATGACACCAACAGATTATATCAGTTTCTTCCATATAAAATACATATTCAGTGAAAATCAACTAGTCTTAAAAAAGTAATGCACAGAAGCACAGAGGATAATTCAGGTAATATAATGTGCAAGTGTTGATAAATTATAAAGCAAGGTTCATTTAAATGGTCAGTTAAAATACAATGGACACTTTATGTGGTGTTGCCACCACATTTTAGCCTCTTTATTTAAGGGAAACAAAGCATTGAAAGGACATACTGAAAGATCTAACACATACTATGCGCATATTGTACTTTTAACATACCATTTAGATACTACCATATACTGAGTAGTACATACTTACTTGTCCAAGCAAAGAAGCAATACAAGCACCAGTATGGACAAGAGGACCCTCTTTACCTAAAGCAAGGCCTCCTCCCACTGATCCAATGCTGCCAAATATCTGAACATAAGAAGAATCCTTGCATTTAATAAACAGCTATGTATTTCTAAAACTTAAAAAAGCAAAATAATCAATGCAGCCCTCTGACCTTTCCAATCAAAGTTCTCAGAAGAAGAATCCCATGAATATCAACCCCTGAACATTATTCAGCATCCACACTATCAGCATATGAAGGATTTTTGCGCAAGCTGGACAAAATTTCAACGCAATAACCCCAGAAACAGTTGAAAAGTCTAACTCACCATTTAAGTAACCCTTGATTTCAGGAATACCAGATCCAGCAGCAGCTGGTGCAAACTGTGTGACAATATATACAGAGGAAAACACCAAAACCAAGTTTATCAGGGCATATAGGAGAAAGCCAGCAATGTATGACTTCTGAATTATACTAAATGTCAACGAGAATTTCCAGCCAGCAAAATTTTCAACAGACAAGTTGATGAAAACAGCAGCAAGACCAGTGCCTGCAAGCAATAAAATGGGAAGACATTTTTTTGTCAAGAAACAAACTTCAGAAAAAGAGCTATGAGATTAGCATTAGAAACACATGGGGCATGACTCAAAGTAAATGGGTTTGGTTAAACTGAAAATTTAGCCTTGAATCTGTATCAAAGTAAACAATTGCAACTGAATAAAATGAACAAGAGACAGGGGAACTAGCACCATTAAATAATTTGAGCAAGGATAGAATCGTATTGAAAGTATTACATGGTCTCCTATGGTGGAGTCATTTTCACATACTTCAATTTATTTTATTTAGGCCTTACCTTGTTAACACTTTAATCAATAGATTTGAACCACCTTTAAAAAAGAAGTTCTATTGAGTTCAAATAATCTAAAAGCTCAAAGATTCATGCCCGTGCCTTATCCCTACCCCAACCTCTCAGTGAATAACAATTTCATGCAATTACTTCAAATGCTGGCTTGCGTATCATGGAAAGACACTACATAATAGAAGGAAATTAAATTATCGAAATATTAGTTGTGAAGCCTCAAAAGAACCAACAGATCCAACATGAAGTGATCAAGAACTGGAAATTTAGCCAGTCTCCCCGCCACTCCATATCCTACCCATGAAATAATAATTTTCTGAGCATGGGATAACTATAATCACAAAATTAATTCCGCTACCTATAGCACCCCAAAAAAAAGGGACCTTCCCTAAAAGAAACAAAAATTTGCCATTTCCGGTAACTAGGTAAAGCGAAGCACTATGCATTATTCAAGAGAGAAGTACCAATGCCAATGAGCAAGGCGAAAAGCCATTTCACCACCAGCAAATAACTCACGTACAGCTTCCCTCTGCGCGCCTACAAATCTCGAAGCACAGCCCAACATCATCCCATTATAATTTGAGCAACAATAATTAAACCAAACTAAAACAAAAGTAAAATAAAATTCAGAATCCACATGGAAAATTATTCTTATCATTAAAAAAGATAATATATTTAAAAAAAAACCTGTTCTTCTCGATAAGCAAAATTTTCTATGACTTCATAGTCAAGGCTCTCAACGCTGCTTCCATCGCTTTTCCTCACAAGCCCAACGGCGTCGTCGACGAACTGTGATTCTTCGGAGTTTGGGATCCGCGACCAAGCGTGCCTCACCGTTTCGACGCCGTTTTGAAAATGATTGGACAGCATCGTCGATTGGAATTCGGAAGCGAAACCCTTTTCCTTTTGTCCCCCTCAGTCTGAAAAACCTACAATCTCAAAACCTGAATGGCATAAGCCCGCAAGTTCGAGATTCAATCGCATCAGAAGAACCTTCCTCGCACGGATCAGCTTGGCTTCAAAACTCCGCAGCAATTGCGAATCAAATCAATGCAGGGAACCGCACCAGCACAGTGTGGTATAATCTAAAACGACTCTCTCTTCCCTTTGCTGTTGCGTCGTTTTCGCGTTTCGATGATGCTCTGTTTACTGTGCAACGCGAAATCATTCCCCTACCAACGTTGTTCGCAAGCAAATCGATTTAGAGGCAAAGTCGCAAAGAGGAAAAAGGTGTAGACATAGTTTATAATAGGCGCAAGCCTACGTTATGGATTTTCCAACTTGTTGGCTTCATCCGAATCAGACACAAAAGTCAGTTAGATCAACGGATAGATCTTGATCGCTGTTGAGGTAGCTGTAGGGTGACGGTGTAGGGGATCATGACTTGCAAGTCATGTGAGATCTTACGTGGACTTACCTGCCGAAAACAACACGAGCTGGGGAACTAATCTCAAGTCCACTAGCTATTGAAAAATTAAAAAAATCCTTTTTTTAATCAACTTATTAATATTCATTAATTAAATTGCTTTTTACTATTAATATTTTGGTTGGCTAATAGAGGTGACACGTTACAGTTGAACTTTTTAGTTTTTGGTGGACATGAGGAATTTAAGGCTGCGATCTTGTGCACAAACAATTTTATGATCTTTTTCGTTTAAGGGCGTGGTAAGTTGAAGTCACATCCTGAATAACAACTTGAAAATAAGAGTGGTTCCAAGGTAATTTTAACAGAAGTAGTCAATGGTTTTAGAGTGAGCAAGGCGCTTGAATTAAGAACAATTCAAGCTACGTCTACCTCTTTTATAATAATCATATCTTCTTAATAGACAAACGGATTCTCTTTATTTGTTGATTAAAAGAATTCAAATACATAATTAACTAATAACAACTATATTTTTGATCGAGTAGTCAATTTACTTGTCAATCCTATCTTATACAATTTAAATTTGGGACAAATTAATTTTTAGACTATCAAACTAAGAAATACTGTAGACAACAAAAAGAATATATCTTTATGCAAGTGTTAAGCATATTTGATGTATAAATAACATTTTTCTAAACCAAGAATAGCCATTTTGTGATGCATCTTAATTATAACTGGCCAGCTGGCCCACACAAGCCAAAAATGTTCGAACCCCGGCATTTCAGGACTTAATTATAACTGGCCAGCTGGCCCACACAAGCCAAAAATGTTCGAACCCCGGCATTTCAGGACCAAGTTTCATTCGCCTAGCTCAGTGGACCTATTTCTACTCGATTATGGAACCAAAGGTCAAAGGTATTATTAGCCTATTAGTACTAGGAAAACTTGAGTTCACTCTCACTGGCTATTACTTATTAGTATTTCTCGGGCATTCTCAAATCTAAACTGTCGCTATGGAATCAAATGAAATGAATAGTGATGACTGATGAGGAATCGCCGCAAAAAATAAAAATAACGCATCTTAATATCTTATTGTAAAAAATAATAATGCCGAAAGAACAGTAAGTAAATACATCAACAATTGAGCCTTATTCCATTTGTATATTCCACTAGATGGATAGAGTGAATACTATGAATGTTCATTTATCAAAAGAAAAGGACAAAAAGAAACCTATGAATGTTCATCTGATTTAGGCATTATTATTTGAGACGATACCAGTACAGAAGTATCCTTGGGATCTTTCTTATAAGATGCGTCTAAAATGTCATCCTCCAAGATAGGATATTTTTATGAGGGTAATGCTTGAGGAAGCTTCTGATGAGGGCCACTTGATGATGCGTCTTCTTTTGTCTACTATAGGGCCTTCAGCATCACAATGTCTTCTGATTAGGATCAGTTTTTGAGAGCTCACTGTACATATCAGATATTGCTTTTGCAAAGTACTCCTTCGCTTGAGGTCTCTTAATCTGAGAAAATTCAGAGGCAAATTAGTTAGGCATCATTTATTGTCACAAACATAATGTTTGAAGCTTGCTGAAATGACAATCAGGAAATCTCAGAGACTTCAACACTTGCCTTGAATGTAGGAGTCAGCAGATCGTTCTCCATTGTGAATGGTTCAGGCACCAAAGTCACAGCTTTTACAAATTCAAAACCTCTAAGCTGAAAGGCATCAAATTAAGATAGTAATATTTAATATTATTAACAATGGGGTGTAATGAACAAGTAACGTAACCTTAACAAAACATTTAGTAACATACTTGAGCTTCTTGTCCGACAGCATCCATGTCCGCCAAGACAGCAGCCCTCGCTCTTGGATCATTACAAAGTTGTGATATATCATTATACTGCAACCAAGCCAATAAAACCACGTTATCATAAGATATTGCATTTTAAAATCAGCATGCAGTGATACAAAAATGAAAAGGAACTATAGTAAATTTCATAGAAGGATCCTTGCTTCTTGTTTTCAAAACAACACACGCTGGCAACATAGCATTAACTACCATTTTTTCAGAAAAATAAGGCCTCCCTATACAAGGATAGGCACTGGCATAATAACCATCCCAAATTTTAAACCTTAGAAAAGTATAGTTAGTTGCATGGTTTTGAGAGAAGGTTTTATCTGCTACGTATGATATCTGCGAAAGAAAATATCCATCCATCTCATAAGATTCAATTCTCAAACTGAATAACTGTGCTTGGTCTCCCTACTATAACATTAACAGCTTGCTCAAATAGAGGACAAGAACACAGTCACTCAGCTAGCATGATTCATGAATTGTGAAAAATTGCACAATGCATGCAAAACAGGGTTATCAATTCCTCTTCAAAGTTCAGATATCGAAAGTTCGTTTTCTAGGAAAAATTGAAGTACCGTGATGCCTTCCGAAGCAGCCCATGCTTTCAATACATCAGGATCCACCGCGACAACAGCTACCAAAGAAGAGTTTAGGCTATCACCTACAAAAGGAAAAGGAAGCATCATGAAGGAAAGGAGAAAATAAGACAGCAAAAGAGGACTACGCATGTGTGCTTGTCGAATTTGTATGACAATTCCCCTACCATATACAAAGCACTGAGCAACAAACTTGCATTTGACATATACGTTTTCAATCTTCTCTGGTGCAATGTACTCGCCTTGTGCCAACTTAAAGATATTCTTCTTCCTACACAGAAATGCAAGGTTTTGATTTGCATGGTTAACAAAATTAACAAATGTAAATCAAGAAAGAGTTGCCAATTTTACATGATAGGACATATTGGACAAAAACTGAAGATAGCATGTTTGCACCAAGATTATTACTGAAGCCTACTTATAGAACAGAGGATACTTGTGCCAAGGAATTTAACAGGTCAGCACATAAATTTACCCATTATGCCTGGAATGATAATACCTCACCTATCAATAATTTTGAGACGACCTCCAGGTAACCATGTCCCAATATCTCCAGTATGGAGCCACCCCTCTTCATCAATGACTTCCCTCCTGATCAATTTGATCCAATATGAGGTATCTTTCAGATAGAATAAATAAAATTTGACTCATAAGAACCACAGAACAGGAAAGGGAGTTACGTCTGAGCTTCATCTTTGTAATAACCTTGAAAAATAATTGGACCCCTAACACAAATTTCACCACGTGGATAGGGCTGATCATCAGATGTATAGTTCATTTCTGGCACATCCACGAGTTTTACCTCTGAAACAAAAAGAACAAACTCTTAGTACTTGGCATGGCACTTCAAGCAACAGCCAACATAAACTTAATATTTATGAACTAGATGACTTCAATTTTTATTCTTTTGAACTGGCAGTGGGAAGGGAGCGGTGCTCAAATCCCAATCATGAAACTCATCATTTACTCACCACAGGCTGGATTGGGAGATCCAACATGACCACCAAGGTTGTCGCCTTCATCAATGCAGCTTATAACACAAGAAGTCTCAGTCATTCCATATCCTTCAGTCACCCGACCACCAAAGCAACTGTGAAGTAGTTGTGAAAGACCATTGGACTAGGAATTTTTTTAAAATGATAAAATAAAAGAAATGAAGGATAATCCTCTGTAGCAATGCATACCGATTTTATACAAGAACTTACATCTTTAGAAACTCCATGATATCAGGTGATAAAGGTGAGGCACCTGATACCATAAGGCGAACTCGTCCTCCAAGCTTTGCCTTTATCTTGTTGAAAACTAATCTGTCCCACATTGGAGAAGGGTTCTTACCTGAAACAGATGGAATTTGAAAGTAAGGTTTTTTCCCCACCTCTCGGTAGAACAAAAACAGCTACACAAATAAATACCCATAAGACATCTGCTTCCAGGGGTTCAGTTTGAGAGAGGGATGAATTATTAAGATCAATCTTAAGAACATGATGGGAATCAATTACGTAATATAATAAACACATGAGGAACAATAACTATATAAATGCATACTGTACAAAATAAGGTTTACATAATGAACTTTACCATTCAATAATGCTTGCCTTTTAGCATTATATGCAGCATTAAATAGCCTTTCCCTCAGAACACCAGATGTTTTAACAGCATTAAGAATACTACAGCAAAACCGTACAAGTGAATATCATTAAGTCACATCGAATACACCAAAAGCCTGTTAACAGTTTAAAAACTACAGTTTGATACTCTACCCAGCATATATTCTATTATACAACCGAGGGACACTGCAGAAGATAGTAGGCCTGAGAGCAGCTAGATCATCCATTAGTTTCAAATTATCCTGCATGATACAAATACGTGAGTCAGGTAATGAGCGGAAAAGAAAAAAAGAAAGTTGGCTAATCTCTCTCTCTCTCTCTCTCTCTCTCTCTCTCTTTAAAAGTAATAAATAAAGAAAAATCTAGCATCTACCGAAACCATAGGACCTTCGGTTTACAAATATCAAATAGTTACATTATAGTGTAGACAAAACAAACAATCCTCACCGCACCAAGAGGAGTCAACTACTTGGAAAAATTAATGTCACTGGCCTTTCAAGATTCAAAAACCAAACTTTTTAGTAAGATGGTAGAACCATTTAGAACAATATCTTTCTTTTTTCAGGTTTCATGGATCTTCTACCCATTTCAGTTGAACTCAAAAGAGTGTTATTCATGCAAAATTCATTTAGAACGGCATAACATCTCACTAAGTGTAGTGTGAATAAGTCGGTAAAACATAAGCAAAATGAAAGGAAGGGAATTTGTTCAAGATTCATACCCCCTGGTAGAATCCCACTGCAATGCCAAAATGCACTATCATGACTTGGTTTGTCCGCTCATAAATGTGTGCTAAAGGGAGATATGATATATAACTGAAAATCAAAAGGAATCCAGAGCAAGAACATTTAGAATATTTTATGAGCCAAAATATGACAATAACTACTGTACAATATGAGGTAGGCATTCAAAATGAACTCACACATCAGAAGGGCCAAATTTTTCATCCATAGTGGTCCCAGCAACATTTGCAATGAAGTTTGCATGGGTCAAGACAGCCCCCTGAAGAGAATCCGTTTAGCAGAAAGATAAATGAAGAATGTTCTATAAAGTGACCACTACCGAGGAAAGCATTTCATGCACACAACATCTACCATAAACAAAAAATAGTAATTTGGCAAGAACCTACTCACCTTTGGGGTTCCAGTTGTACCACTTGTATAGCAAATAGTTGCAACATCATCAGGTTTTGGTGGGCTAAAGGGCTGAAGATTACTGCTTCCCTACATCCAAGGCAGAAAAAGGCAAGTGGTAACAAGTACTTAGCAATGAAATCATAAATGATGCTTGTTGCATAAATAAATTATAAATCATTAGCAACTACAGATGGTGGTAAGAAACTACAATCACCATGTTAGTGCAAAGAAAAAATAGTAAAAAGAAATATTTTGTGTTTCTTTTATAAAATAAAAAATAATAAAAAGAAAAGGATTATGTGGTGGGTAGGTAAATTAAAAGAGAGAAAGCAAGACCTTAAGATGATGATTGCGTCCTATTTCGAACATGCATTTTCACATTATTTTTTTATTAATACTTTATTATTAGGTGGATTGGATTGATGAATAATATGTCGTCAGTCACTTTCCCGTGACAATTAATACGAATTATAAGCTCTTGAACTTTTCTAATTTCTAAAAGCCTAGAAAGATATTCCTTCCTTTTTGCTAAGTAATTTTTAATTCTTGCATAGCTCTTTTTCATATTGGATGAGGAGACGATCAACACACTATTATTATTTAATTTATTTTTTTCTCTTTTTGTTAATGTCTGCGTCCGTGACTGTGACATTTTGTATTGATCGGAAACGAGATAAAATGGTCATGGTTAAAGCTAATTCCAAAGTCTTAAAATATCTGCCGGCAATGGCATATGCAGAAAAAATACAAGTAAACATGTCTCCGTCCTTCTTGTCATGGCGTGAGTTGCCTCACAGACACGAGATTGCTTCATGGGATCCGGAAACACTTTCATGTTGTGCATTAAATACTTCAGTAGATGGCCTATGTTTCTGGTACCACTTCCTTTGATTTCCAAATCATTCATCATTCTTCATGCTTTATATTAATATAAGTAATAAAACTTGAAATAGACAAAAGGATTAAAAAAAAATAGTGTTGGTTGGAATGTCTTTAAGTTGATAGAAAATAACAATTTTTTGAATGAAAAAAAAAATATTTTTTTGTTATTTTTTAAATATAAAAAAAAAATTTTGTATAAAATATCCAAATATAAAATTAATTTTACTTTTTTTTTAAATTATTTTAAAAAATATTATTTGAAAAAAAATTCTTATTAAAAGTTCATGGAAACAAACTCAAAGAATAATTTAATTGTGAATATTCTTTATATTGAAATATAGAAAACAATGCTATTTATATATACAAAATTGACTATGAATACAAAAGGGCTAAAATTCTAAAACAATTAAATCTTCTAGGTGATTCCATTAGTTATCAAAAAGTGAGTCAGTATAACTAATTTTGTTTTTAGCAGAAATATAAAAAGATTTAACAAAGAAATTTATTCTATTTGTTGGGCTAAATTTATTTGTGTATAGACAGTTGTGATTTTTCTTTGGTATTGTCATAGGTACAAAAAGAAAGATAGTTTAATATGTTCCTATAAGTTGGAGGGTAAAAAATGTTAAGAACATTGAGTTTGGAAAGATTGAGGTGAAAAGGTTGAAGAGATAAAGGCTTGATAAATATGTCTGCTAACTATCCAAAAAAATTTTTATCACTCCAACTTGAACTTTTTGGCGAACTAAATGATCAACTTCTAGGTATTTAGTCCGTTCATGAAAAATTGGATTAACCGAGATGTGAATAACGCTTTGATTATCACAATACAAAATTGGTGGACGAATGAGAGATATATGCAGAATATGTACCATTGAAGCTCACAAGTTGTACTAGCAAGAGTATGATATTCGATTTCGATGAATGATCGGACAATAATGATTTGTTTTTTAGTTTTTTAAGAAATCAAAGAATTACCCAAAAAAACAATAACCAGCCAATGATCTTCGAGTATCAGGACATCTTATCCAATCGGACTCACTAAATCCAAGGATTTGAATTTCAGATTCTTTTGGGAAGAAAATTCCTTTGCCAAGGATATTTCTTAACACACGCTTGGCAGTTTTAGGATGAGATTTAATAAGAGATACCATAAATTGTCTTAATTGTTGAGTGGCATACATGATGTTTGGTCCTGTAGTGGTGATAGAGATAAGCCGTCCAACCAAATGATGATAAACAAAAGGATCATATAGCAAGAGACTATTGTCTTGATATATTTTGTGGCACTAATGCACTATCTATGAGAACAAAGATAGGTTTGGCACCTAATAAATCATAATCTTCTAAAAGATCAAGATAATATTTTCTCTCAAATAAACAAATCCCTTTTACCGATTGAGCAACTTCAATATCCAAAAAATATTTCAACAGATCCAAGTATTTAATGCGAAAGTGTTAGTGTAGAATAAGACTTAATGGCAATAAATTCAAAAATAAAATTACCAGTAAACAATATCATCAATATAAACTAGAAGAATATAGATTTCAGCACCAGTTAATTTACAAATAAGTTATAATCATATAAGGTCTGTTGATATTCATGAGATAGCAAAAGATTAGAAAGTTTGTCATACTATATACGACTTGATTGTCGTAAACCGTACAATGACGTCAATAACTTTCAACATCAATTTAGTCAAGGAGATATAATCCTGGATGGTAAAGTCATGTAAACTTTTTCAAAAAGATCCTTATGTAAGAAAGCATTATTGACATCTAACTGATATAGGCCAATGCTTTAAAGATGCCAAAGCCAAAACCAATCTAATGGTGGAAGATTTAATAGCAGGAGAGAACCTTTTCAAAAAAAGCAACATCTTCAATTTGGGTAATTTCTTAGCCACAAGACGTGCATTATACCAATCAACTAAACCATCAATCTTGTGTTTGATGTGATATACTCTTTTATAGCCAACTGCTTAACACCTGCAATACACCAGATTTTGTTCAATTCAAGAGTATCTAACTCATTTTTCATAGCTTTGTACCAATTAGAGTGGGTATTGATGTCTTTAAAAGATTGTGGCTCAATATCAGACTGTATAGATAAAAGAGACTAATTATGTGTAGGTGAAAGAGAAAAAAAAGACATGAATGAAAATAAAGGATATTGATACTTTGAGAAAGAGGAATTTGCGTAGGTGAGAGAGGAATCGAACAAATAATCAAAGAGATATATTGGAGATAAGCAAACTCATTCAGAATAACGATGATAATTTGGGAAATGAGTAAATAAAACCTCAAATGATATTTTGAAATTAATTACAGAAGAAGAAATCCGATTAAGCAAATAAACAGCATGATTAACAATATAAGACCAAAATAAAAAAGATAAATTAGATTGAAACATAAAAACAAGGGCTATATTTAAAGTATGTCGGTGCTTGTGTTCGACTCCACCATTTTGTTGTGGGTTTCAACACAACTGCATTGATGAAATTATGTCTTTGGAAGAGTAAAAATCATGTAAAAGAAATTCTAGTCCATTTTATGAATAATTGCATTTAATTTTAGAGTTAATTGTCTTTCAACTAAGTTGATAAAATTCTTTTCATGATTTTGTACTTCTCCTTTTTATTTTAATAAAAGGGATAAGTACTTTTTTCGTCCCTAACCTTTTTTTGTTATTAAAATCATCCTCAATTTTTACAAACACATTAAAATCGTCCTTCCCCCAATTATGAAAATTTCTGGACACATTTGTCCCTGAGGTCTATAACGCTTCGTTTTTCATTCCCGCGAAAGTCATTTACTATCTCATTTGCCATTACACACATTCGAAGGTGATGTTTCATGTTCAATAATGCCCTAGCTGTGGTGTGTCTTCATCGGAGGAGTATCTGAACTGCATTTGGAGGTCGCTAGCTACGGTGAGGAAGGAGGTCGGTCCGGCATTGTCATCGACATTGAGGTATGTATGCAGCATTTGTGTAATAATAGTATTGCGAGGGTTTGATTTGGTTTTTCTTGTGTCTTTAAGAAATGGGAAGCTTTACTCTGACTGTTTACCATGGGGGTCGATTTGGTTATGAGGAAGGGTCGTTGTGGTATTTAGGGGGAGAAAAGACAGTTATAGAAGATGTTGATAGTGATTGCTAGTATTTATTTTAGGCATATGCGGAGCTGAGGTAGTTCAGATACACCAGAGAGAACATTTCAGCTCTGTGGTATAAGGATCCAGCTAGTCAATAGTTAGAGAAGGCCCTGAAATTATTTGCTACGGATAAAGATGCACTTAAGATGTGCAGAATAGTGAACTTGAGGGGTCATGTTGAGGTGTTTGTGGTGCATGTGATTGAGGATGTAGAAGAATTTCCTGAAGCTGGGTTTATTGATGTTGGAGGCCAAACAGAGCAGAATCCGGGTAATGAGTTGGTGGTTTATGAGGGTGAAAAAGTTCAAGAGATGGAAAATGATGATGTACAACAAGGCAATGAAGGAGATAAGTTAGATACAGATGTGGGAGCTGAAAATGAACGGGTTGAGACAAATAGCGATGATGACAGCGATGATGAGGAGTTTATTCTGTCTGATCCTGAGGGTGATAGTGCAGACGGCATTCATTTTACAGATAGTGATGAGGAATATGATGATGAGAGTGGATTTGAGGAAGATACAAGTGCCAAGGGTAGTAAGAGGGTTGATAAAGGCAAAGGGGTTATGAATGGCGATTTTAGTGATGGGGAAGGCTTTAATAGCGATGAAGTGGACTTGGAGTATGAGGTTGGTGTTGGTTCAGATGATGAGGAAGGACAAGGGGAAGATAAGAATGAGGCAAGGAGTTATCCAATTCATAAGGATTGTAAAGACATGAATAGTTACAAGTGGGACGTGGGAACAGTTTTTGCTTCAAGAGAGGAATTTAAGGATATTGTGACATCGTATGCAGTACAAACGAGAAGGGGACTCAGGTATGCGAAGCTTGATTTGGTTAGAGTGAGGGCTGTTTGTCAGCCTGGTTGTCCTTTCTGGTTATATGCTACTAAGATGAAAGAGGAAGCAACTTGGCAGCTTCGATCCATGAACCTTAAGCATACTTGTGGCCAGTCTCATAGGGTTGGGATAATGCATACTTCGTGGCTGAGTAGGGCTTTTAAGAAGAAGGTGGAACATAATCCAAGGGTTAAGATCAAGGAATTGGTGAACAAGGCACAAAGAAAGTGGAATCTGACAGTTACAACTTCAATGGCAGCTAGGTCAAGGCAAGCGGCGTTGGATGACATACAGGGAGAGTATACGAAGCAGTACAAGAGGATTGGTGATTACTGCTATGAGTTGCTCCGTTCTAATCCAGGATCCTCAGTGACTCTGAAGGTACAGATGTCCCTGACTTTGAGCATGAGCAACAACACTCATCTTTGAACAACTATTGCATATTTCAAAGACTTTATGTATGCCTAGATGCTTGCAAAAAAAGCTTTCTGCAATGTAAGAAGTTCATTGGGTTAGATGGCTGCTTTCTGAAAACACCTCAAGGGGGGCAGCTGTTGACTGCTATAGGTTGGGACCCGAATGATCAAATGCTCCCGATTGCCTATGCCGTTGTGGAGTCAGAAACGTAAGATAGCTGGACTTGATTCCTGAAGCTGCTAATTGATGATTTTGGGTCTGAGACAATTGGCAGGGCAACCTTCATGTCTGATCAGCAAAAGGTAAATGATTTTGTGTGAAATTGAAATACATTCCTCATTTAACATACTTATGCATACTCAACAGTATGAGATTATAACTTAATATTAGCTTCCTCATTTAACTTAATATGAACTTAATATTATGCATACTTACCTCCTTTTGGTAGGGGTTACTGCCAACTTTTGATGAGGTGATCCCAGTTGTAGATCACAGGTTTTGCGTTCGGCATCTCTACAGCAACTTCAGAAAAAAGTTCTCTGGACTGCAATTGAAGCAACTGATGTGGAGATGTGCTAAAGCTACACACTGGAAGGATTGGGAGAGAGAAATGGCAGTGGTCCGAGGGGTAAATGTAGAGGCTCACAAGCATCTCAACTCTATTCCTCCTAGATTCTGGAGCAGGTCCAGGTTTAACTTCCATTCCAAATGTGATACTCTTGTAAATAATATGTGTGAAAGCTTTAATGGGGCAATATTAGAGTCTAGGGAGAAGCCCATCATTACTATGCTAGAAGAAATTAGGGTGTACCTTATGAGTAGATGGGCTGTTAATAAAGAAGGAATTAAAAAGTTCAATGGAACAATTTTACCTCGAATTAGGAAAAAGATAGAGAGAAGAGGAAGGGCAGCCAGTGAGTGGAGGCCTTACTGGTCTGCTGCACAAACTTATGAGGTTGTCAATGGGTTGAGCAAATATGCTATTGATTTGTCTCTTCGTGAGTGTTCATGTAGGAAATGGCAGCTAAGTGGAATTCCTTGCACACATACAATCAGTTGTATAAACTTCAAGGGTCTTGAATTGGATTCGTATGTGGATGACTGCTACAAGAGAGATGCCTACGTCAAGTGTTATGAATCCGTAATCAACCTTCTCAATGGCCCAGATCTGTGGGAGCACACTAACTTCGATGATGTCATGCCACCACCTTATTGGAATCCTAGCCACAGACCAGTAAAGAAAAGGAAAAGAGGACCTAATGAATCAGAGGATAGATGCCAGACACACTTGTCTAGGAGGGGACAGATACAGAGGTGTTCAAAGTGTGGTGCAGCAGGTCACAAGAGAGGAAGGTGCAACAATCCACCCCTCCCTGTAAGCTCAGTTCTTTTAATGACTGTTAGGGTTTATTGCAATGTTTTCCATATGTATATTAGGGCTTATCTGTCTCTTTCTTGGTGTATTGCAGGCCCAACCACCTAAACAAACTGCTGCCAAGATAGATACTAGAGGAAGGAAGAGGTCAATTTTGAAACCTACTATGCAATCTGCTACCAGAGGGAGGAAGAGGTCCAAAGCACAAGGAAATTCATCATCACAGCCCCAACCAGCCACCAGCTCAACCCCCATAACCAGGTCCAAGTCATCCCATTCCCAGCTCATCCCCAAGCCCATAACACATGCAACTAGGCCCAATACAATACCAACAGCTACTCCCCAACGAAGGCCCAACATGAAGCCCATCAGAAGCTCAACCCAACCACCACCAGCTACCAAGGAGAAGGGTGCATCCAGCTCAAGCCAACCAATTATGAACAAGGTCTCCTTCACTCACAACATTGCACTACATGTTTCTCCAAGGAAATTGAGGCTGATAGCAAAACTGCCTCCAAGGGAATGGGGAAAACTTTAACAATGTTTACTAACTATTTAAGATGTTAGCTTGTTAATGTAGATCCAGTTTGATCATACTGTATGGTTGTGAGATTTCATTTTGATTGGAAATTATTACATACTCTTTATGCCTAAGGTTGTGTAAAAGTGAACAGAATTACTGCTGTTTTGATATAAGTCCAAGTGTCATCTGGTTTCATGAATGCTTTAAGACTATTACCCTTGGCTTGTTAATGAATGAAGTCACATGGTTATGTGTTGGTTTATCTGTTTCTACTTTCATTCTGATGTTGTGCAAGTACTCTATACTACATGTTATGCATTAGTAAAACAGACACAAATATTCAGTCATATTTCATCTCAACCATTTCCACTTTCATTGCCAATTTCTTGTGAAATTACAGACACAACACCATCACTTACATACACATATACTCACCTACAAGAACCAATTTCAATACCAAATAACTATCCAGCCACAGTAGTAATTTTTTAATTACATAAAGTAGACTTCAATGCCTAAGTACAAACTAACTAAAAGTGCCCTATTTTCTACCAAACTTTCATCAACCCAGTTTTAGAGGCCCCAAACATGGTAAACCCTGGTTGTGGTTCAACAAAACTTGCAGCCAGCAACATAAACAACCAACCTTGCCAACCAAGCAGAACACTGCAGCAACCTTCAACTTCCACTCAGATGCCTTCACGTCTGCCTTCAGGGCTACAACTTTCCTCTTCAACCTTGCAACATGCGGATCTTTGCTTCCAGCTTCTGGGTCTGCCCAACAAAAAAACTGACATTCATCATTAACCTACATGAGCCCACCATACTCAGTGCTCAGAAACAAAACTTTGCGATCAGCTGAGAACAATAAAATATGAACTCACCTCATAGTAGACGCAGCCCCAAAATCGGCGACCTGGGTTTTCTTTGGTTCCCAAAACTCGCAACACTGGTCTCTCTCCATGCCCACAAAGAATCCCCCTCTTCTGCTCAGACCCCCTGCTCCGAGACGACCTTGAGCTCTTCGACGCCATTGCTGCACTCGAACCCTAACCCTAGCAGACGCTTTGTGCTTCTCGTTTGGGGGTGAGGTTTTTAATTAACAATAAAACTTAATTTTCTATACCATTATGTGGTTCAACTACCGGTAACAACTCCAGGGGCAAATGTGTCCAAAAATTTTCGTAATTGGGGGAAGGACAATTTTAATGTGTTTGTAAAGATTAAGGATGATTTTAATAACAAAAAAAGGTTAGGGACGAAATTGATTTTGACCCTAGACCTTGGGGACGAAAAAAGTACTTATCCCTTAATAAAACAACCCAAGTAAAACGACTAAAATCATCGGCTATAGTAAAAAAATATTTATGATTATGAATAGAATTTTGCCGAAACAGTCTCCATATGACCATATATCAAAATATAATAGATCAACATTAGCACTTGCTTTGGTAAAACTTTGAGAGAAAGAAAGTTTTATTTTCTTAGAAAAATGACAAATATGACAAGTTTCATCATGATGCATAAAAATAAAAAAAATTATCTATGTGTAAATAATTGACCATTTGTCCACAAAAATAACTCAAACGAAAGTGTCATAAGTTGGAGGATGTAATCGGTGAATTTGTTTGGATTGTATGAATAGAGTGCAAAATTGATGGATTATAAATAAAGGTGTTTTCAAGAACATATAATCACTCCCTCTTTCTACCCAAATCAATCGTTCTCGAATAAGGATTAAGGAGAAAAAAATTGCACGAAACCTTTATATGAAGCAGTAACTTAAGTGTTATTTGGTAAGTGAACAATGATAGGGGAGATTTTGTAATAAAATAAACCAAGATAAATCTGATGCAATATGGTCTGTGGTACCAGAATCAATAATCAAAGAATTTAAGAAAATGTTTCGATTGATAAAATTATTTAAGATAGAAAATGTGTTTAAAGAACAAAGGTAATGAATACTTGAATTTGACAAAAATCCATTTTGATTAGATGGCCTATTATCTTTGGAAAAAGATAGAGTAATTTTATCTCTACATTATGATAAGTGAGACTCGGCCTTTTTTAGAAATGTTATGAAAGTTTATTATTGGGTTGATGAAAGATCCAAAACTGGGTTTGAAGTGAACTGCTAGATTGTCATTTCTTCTTGAACTAGGGCTGGAGTAGCAACTGAAGAATCAGTGATGATGACCACATTTGCATAAAATGAAACATAGTCATGAAACCTTAGACGGCCGAGAGGACGCGGGTGCCCCAACGGTTACTGTGTTTCGAATAGCATACTTCAACTGTGTGGCTACCGCGACCGCAATATGTGCAGAGCTTCAAAGGACCACCGTGACCCACGCCAGAAAAGAATATGCTGCGACTGCGTCCGCGACCTTATGGAGGACGCCGTGCATCAATGACGAAAGAGATGGAGTGAAGATCATCGAGAATATCGCACGACAGCCTATAGCTGTCATTCGTGTTGGATGACTAAGTCGAAGACTTAGGTTACCAGGGATAAGGGGTCGAGAAGAAGCACTTGAGATCAAACCACCGAGAACAATTTATCCAATCCCTTGAAAAATCAGATTATGAAATCCTGTTATCTGTGAGATGCTACTAAACAGGGACAAACTGGTAGAGGGCAAGAATTGATAAGTTTCTCCTAGAGAAACTTCAGATATGTATAAAATTTAGTAACGAACAAATTATCCTGCTTGAGTATATAAACTTCTTCTTGCAACTCAACAATGCGAAGAAGATCGCTATGAGCAAAACGTTCTTTTAAGTCTGTCCAAACAGAGGAGTTAATGGCAAAACAGATGACACTTCAAATAATAAAGAGGGACAGAGAATGAAATATCCAAAACAAAATCATGTTGTTGCAACGTTTCTAGACTGAAAAAAGAGGATCATCAGGAATAGAAGATGAGATAGAACCGATAAAAAATACATGTTTATTCTTAGAAATAATAGCTATAATGAATGCTCTACTCTATGAATATTAATTACTTCCTATTAAAATAGAGGTAATAAAAACTGAAGTAGGATTTTTAATAGGATAAATATAGTAGAAATTGGTGGGATCCTGAACTAAATTGAAAAGCTAATCATCCATCGTTGGAGAAAAAGGTGAGGAAATAAAATTGACGATTTAAATTGGCTGTTTTATCCACGAGTAGAATTCTAATACTATAATAAAACTATAAATTGATAAGAAGATTAAGACAAAGAATAATTTAATTGTGTATATTTTTTATACTAAAATATAGAAATATATAAAATAATAAAATCTTCTAGGTGATTCCATTAAGGTATTAACTGTTAAAAGGTAAGTCAGTATAACTAATTTTGTTTTAGAAAAAAGAGTAAACTACAATTTCTACCCATAAAAGTTGAAAACGCAGATATATCTATCCATAGAAGATGAAAATTACCATTTGCACTCATAAAAAATGGCTTTTGCAAGCAAAATTATCCAAATCGTAACAAATTAAATAAAATTCTTAAACTACCCTTCTCTCCACCACTACTACCATCGTCTCCTCCCTCTCTCTCTCTCTCTCTCTCTCTCTCTCTCTCTCACTCAATGTTCTCAGGGACCCAATCCCAACATTGACCATATCACCGCTCAGTACCACCGCCTCGCCCTCCTCCTCAACCGCACCCTAGACCCTTCGCCGCACACTCCCCCATCGGTGTCAGTCGCGACTCAACAGCACCAGCACCACCATCACCAGCATAATCATCTAATGCAAGCTCAGCCTCTAGATCTAAGGATGCTGTGAGCAGCATGAGCAATCCGTTGGGATGGGTAAACCGTCACTACCGTTAACCTCATCATCCTCCCCATCTTCCATCACCGTCAAGCTTAACTGTCTGGCCTCAGAATTCAACACCCTAACGGAATCCATAGAGCACCTGAAGAGGCTTCTACATTACGCATCTTTGCTTCCACCATTCGATGATTTGGATCGAGTTTCAGAGAATCGAATTGGGTTTTCTCTGCACACACACTCAAAGGCTGCAACTTTTTCAAGGGTTGACCGGAAAATGGTGTCTGGGAATGACCCAGTTGAGTCCTTCTTCAATTCTATTTAGGTTGTGAAGGAATTATTGTCCCCTTTGGAAGTGGGTATTCAAAAAGCTGTAAAAGATCTTGAGCACTGCTTCCTATCAAGACACAAGAATAAGGGCACGAAAGGTGTTTGTTTGATTGCCTAGGTGAAACAAGATATTGAATTTCATATATGTGATGTGAAGAAGAAGAGAGGGTTGTCAAGGAAAGTTCCCTTGAAAGCTTTCTTGAGTATTTTTTCATAGAACTCGGTGAGTGGTAATGGGAATGCGAATGTGAATGGTGATGAAGTGGATAAGAAGGGTGATGGGTCTTCTTCTTGTAATAATTACTTGAAGTTTGTAGTGACTTGGTCTTTGCTGGTTAATGGTTTTCTTCATGCTCTCCCATCTCCTTTCAAAGCTGGTAAGGGAGGAGGCAACGGAGTTGGAGTTTTGGAAGAGGTGGAAGGTGAGGGGAAAACGGAGTCTGCGGTTAAGATCGGAGTCCAAGAGGTGAAGAGAGGAGGAATGGTGGTGATGGTGGTGGTGGTGATGGTAATAATGACAGCAGTGATAACGGTAGTTGGGGAGGAGAGTGGTGGCAGAATTTAGAATTAGAGTAGCTGAGAACATTGAGAGAGAGAGAGAGAGGGGGGAGGGGGGAAAGACGATGGTAGTAGTGGTGGAAAGAAGGGTAGTGATACGGAATATAACCTAGGATAAGATGGAAAATCAAAGAAAGGGACTCTTCTACCTCAATTTGATTTCCTGATGCAACAGTTAAGGGAATAACTCTACTTCACATCTTCACACCCAAATTTCTCAAAGAAACTCAAAGAAATTCTCATTCATAAAAATTAAAGAAAAAAAAGTGGCTACTAGGTTTTAGAGGGTTTTTATACCTCTTGAGTTTAAAACCCTAACTCATAAGTTCACTAGAATAAAAAAATATGGGCCAAATCATAATTGGGCCTAAAACAAACAAAACAACAAAAATAAAATAAACATAAAATAAATTCTAAGAAGGTGATGTCTTTTTCATTCATCTTGACTAATGAGAGTCTTCAATGCATCTTGTAAATAGTAAGATGTTTGACTTTTGATAATCATTAATCATTGTCTTGCCCAATTCTTGATGCATCTCCTGAACAAATGATTTAGCCATGTTTGCAAAACTTTCTTTTATTCTCTTAGTTGTTGCTCTTGTAATTGGACCAATTGGCATATGATAGTTCTTAGTTTGTCCCACAGGCTCATATCATCCCTCCCCCCCCCCCGAAAAAGATTCGAGGGCATCCAAATCAGAAAGAGATAGGTTAGAGACATTAAAAGTAGTTGATACATTATACTCACATGGAAGGTCAATCTTGTAAGCATTGTTATTGATCCTTTCGAGCATCTGAAATAGACCATCACTTCTATGGGCTAACTTGGATTTTCTTTGAGTAGAAAACCTCTCATTTCTCAAATGATCCCATATCTAGTCACCAGGTTCAAAGACAAGTTCTCTTCGACCTTTATTCACCCGTTGAGCTGTCAATTTATTTTTCTTTTCAAGCAACTCACGTGCTTTCAAGTGCATATCTTTAACTTTTTCAACTTTACCTTCTGCATCCAAACTAACAAGATCACTCAAAGGCAAAGGTAATAAGTCCAAAATAGTTAAAGGATTAAAACCATACACAAGTTCAAAAGGAGAAAAACCAGTAGAAGAATGAATGGTTCTATTATAAGAAAACTCAATAAAAGGTAAATAATCTTCCCAGGTTTTCAAATTCTTATCAACAACAGTACGTAATAAGGTTCCTAATGTTCTATTTACTACTTCAGTTTGACCATCAGTTTGAGGATGACAAGTAGTAGAGTATAATAATTTTGTGCCTAATTTACCGCATAAAACTTTCCAAAAATGACTCAAAAATTTTACATCACGTTCAGAAACAATAGTTTGGGGAACACCATGCAAGCGGACAACCTCTCT
The DNA here is from genome assembly GCF_000816755.2 of Arachis ipaensis. NCBI lineage: Eukaryota > Viridiplantae > Streptophyta > Magnoliopsida > Fabales > Fabaceae > Arachis > Arachis ipaensis. The sequence continues at coordinate 19,407,365 of NC_029789.2, forward strand.
AAAGAACAGATCAGCAATATTTGTTGCATCATTAGTTTTATGGCATGCAATAAAATGAGCCATTTTACTAAATCTGTCTACCACAACAAAAATGTTATCTCTACCTTTTTTAGTTAGAGGCAAACCAAGAACAAAATCCATAGAAATATCAACCCACGGATGCATAGGAACAGGTAAAGGGGCATACAAACCATGTGGTAAAGACTTAGATTTAGCTTGTTTACATGCAATACACTTAGCACAAAATTTTTCAACATCTCTATGCATGCGTGGCTAGTAAAAATGTTCAGATAAGACATCCAATGTCTTATGCATACCAAAATGACCCATCAAACCCCATTATGTGATTCAAGAACAAGTCCCTTATAGAACAAGCAGGCACACAAATTCTATTACCACGAAACAGAAAACCTTCATGTCTATAAAATTTGTTAAATGCACTATGTTCACAAGAGGCATAAATAGCAAAAAAGTGAGAATCAGTTGCATACAACTCCTTTAAAAACTTAAATCCTAACAACTTAGAAGTAAGTGTAGTAATTCAAGCATACCTCTGAGATAAAGCATCAACAACGACATTCTCTTTACCTTGTTTAAAGGCAATCACATATAGAAATGTTTCAATAAATTTCACCCATTTAGCATGTCTTTTATCAAGCTTACCTTGTCCTTTTAAGTGCTTCAAAGATTCATGATCCGCGTGAATCACAAACTCCTTAGGTAAGAGGTAGTGTTGCCAAACCTCCAAAGCCCGAACCAAAGCATATAATTCTTTGTCATATGTTGAATATTTATGCTGAGCTAAATTCAACTTTTCACTGAAGAAGGCAATGACTCGTTTTTCCTGCATCAAAATAACACATATACCAATCCCAAAAACATCACATTCAATCTCAAAGATTTTATCAAAGTTAGGTAAAACAAGAATAGGAGCATAACACAAACAGTCTTTTAGGTATGAAATGTAATTTCTTGTTCCTTTTCCCATTTAAATCCAACATCCTTTTTGATAACCTCTGTGAGAGGTGCAGCAATGGTAGAAAATTTTTTTATAAATCTCTTGTAAAACCCAGCTAACCCATGAAAACTTCTTACATCAAAAGCATTCTTAGGCATGGGCCATTCATGAATAGCCTTTACCTTTTCCTCATCAACCTCAATTCCACTCGCACTCATAACAAAACCAAGAAATATAACTCGATCAATACAAAAAGTGCACTTTTTAAGATTGGCATATAATTTTTCTTTTCGAAGCACTCCCAAAACAGCTGAAACATGTGACAAGTGGTTATTCAAACAAGTACTATAAATGAGAATATCATCGAAATAAACAACAACAAATTTACCCAAAAATTCTCGCAAAACATTGTTCATTAGACACATAAAAGTATTAGGTACATTAGTTAGTCCAAAAGGCATTACTAACCACTCATATAACCCATATTTTGTTTTAAATACAGTCTTCCATTCATCCCCTGGTTTCATTCTAATTTGATGATACCCACTTTTCAAATCAATTTTACTGAATATGCATGCACCATATAACTCATTAAGCATGTCATCTAACCTAGGGAATGGATAACAATACTTTACCGTAATCTTATTGACTGCACGACAATCCACACACATTCGCCAAGTACCATCCTTCTTTGGAACAAACAAAACTGGTATAACACATGGACTCATACTCTTCCTGATGTGACCTTTGGCTAATAACTCCTCCACTTGCCTTTGAAACTCCTTTGTCCCTTCAGGATTACTCCTATAGGCTGGTTTATTAGGAATGCTAGCACTAGAAATAAAATCAATTTGGTACTCAATCCCTCGTATTGGAGGCAAACCATGTGGCACGTCAGTAGGAAAGACATTGGCAAATTCCTGCAACAAAGAGACAAAGATGTTTGGCAAATTTGGGTTAAGGTCAGTGTCAGAGAATAAAGTATCCCTAAATCGAACCATAAACAAAGCTTTCTTGCCTATTAAAGCACTCTTTAAATCTCTCTCTTTTGCAAAGAAACACAATTTGCTCTCAACTTTCTCAATTTTCTTTGTATTTGTACTACTCTCATGACATGTACTCTTTTCTTTCTTTTCACTCACCTTTGGGCCTTTTGCTAAATTCTTTTCTCTCATAGCCTCTTTTCTCTCAGATTTTTCTGTGATTTCACATCCCATGTTCCCCTTAGTATCCTGTTGAAGCTTCAACTGGTCAAGGTAAACCTCTTTAGGTGATAAAAGAGCAAGAGTGATCTTACAACCATTAAAATTAAAGGAGAACCGATTCGTGTGACCATCATGAAATGCTCGACGGTCGAACTGCCAAGGTCTCCCCAATAATAAATGACAAGCTTGCATTGGCACCACATCACACAATGCCTCATCAACATACTTCCCAACAGAGAATGCAATTGTCACCTGTTTGTCAACCTTGATCTCTCCACTATCATTCAACCACTGCAACATATATGTTTAGGATGTCGAACACATGTCAAACCCAATTTCTCCACCATAAGTGTACTAGCCACATTAGTCTAACTCCCGCCATCAATAATCAGACTACACACCCTTCCATCCACCAAGCATCTAGTGTGAAAAAGATTCTGCCGTTGCTCTAGGTTATCTTCTTTCACTTGCAAATTCAAAGCACGTCTAACAACAAGAGATTCATCATAGACTTCATACTCAATATCACCATCAGAACAATCCTCCAAAAGTGACATACTATTATGATCAGAATCAACACCATGATCAGAATCAGAGACAATATCATCTCCTTTAATAACCATCAATCTTCTGTTTGGGAAATCACTAGCATAATGACCCATACCATGACATTTGAAGCATTTAATATCTCGATGCCTAGAAGTGGCAGAAGAAGAGTTAGAATTACCTTTCTTCTTTGTAGCATCAAACAATGTATTAGGTTTAGCACCCTTAGTCGTTGTTGTGTTAGTGCTACAAGACTCCCATTTTAGATTAGCATGAGACAATCCTCTTGGTGCTCTTCTTTGTTGTTGTCTCTCCACCTTCATTGTCATACTGACTAAATCCTCCATCTTCATATAATGATGTAACTCCACCATATCAGCAATCGCTCTATTCAAACCACCTACAAATCATGCCATAGTAACCTCAGTGTCCTTTTCTATGTTGGAAGTGATCATAAGCATCTCTATTTCCTTATGGTAGTCTTCAACGGACTTGGAGCCTTGAATCAGCCGATATAACCTCTGATGCACTTCCCTGTAGTAATACGAAAGCACAAATCTTTTCTTCATGAGGCGCTTTATGAGATCCCAAGACTCTATAGGGTGATCATCATTCTGCCGTCTTGTCTTCACTAGTTCATCCCACCAAAGCAAGGCATAGTCAGAGAATGCAGCTGCTGCCAAATGAACCTTCTTTGCCTCAGAGTAATTATGATAAGCAAAAATTCTTTCTACCTTACGTTCCCACTCCAAATAAACTTCAGGATCATTCTTCCTTTGAATGGTGGTATTTGCATCTTGATGGCATTGATGTTGCTATCTTCACTTTTATGTCGAGGTGTTATAACCCCATCAGAGTCATCATCAGAAGGTACATGATTCTGACACCAATTTTGGAAAGGTCCTTGTTTAGTATTCTTGGACAGTGTCTGTGTCACCTCTTGCCTCCATGTTTCCAACTCAGTCAAGCGATTAGTTAAGTGTTGAATGTCCCTTTGCATAAACTCCATGTCAACTAAAGTATCTTCGGAATGAGCTGCCATAACAATGATCCTGTAACAAAAATGTTATAGAAAGGACCTCACAATCACTCTCTCATGTGTTTCACTCAAGGATGGACACTCGTATTTATTTTCAAAATTAGCTTTTACTCTCTATTAAACTTACCAGTCTTACTTTTTACCACTCTTGAATCTCTTTAACTGTTGTACTTTAGAAATCAAATAAAAATAAAAGATAGAGAAAACTCGATGCAACGATAAGAGAAAAAGATGGAAAGAAAAAAAAAGATGAGAAAAAAAGGGACAAAGACATAGAAGACAAAAAGATAAGAATAATAAAAAAATAAAAATAATAAGAATAAGAATAATAATAATAACTTATTTAATGATTTTTTTTAATAAGAAAAATAAGAACACAATGATTTTTTCTGTGTTTTTTTTTTTTACTTTGCTTAAGTACCACTTTGTAAACTTCAAAGTGCGTACTCTTCCTCTTTTTTTGGTACTCAAGATGTGTTGGCAAAAAAAATTACTAATAATAAGAAGAAACTTCAAGGTGTGTACTCTTTAAGTTCAAGTATTGGATTAATTCTTATTAATCTATATCTGTTCTTCTTTTATTTTAAAAAAAGAGTCCAGTATCTGTCGTGTCTTTCTTTAAGTTTTCTTATGTTCTTGTTTTCCATTTGCGTTTCATTATTGTTAATTTTATTGTTTAACAAAAATTAAAAAAAAAAGCATACAGTGCAAAAAAAAGAAAAGAGAAAAATATACAAAAAAAATATCTTCCTTGTAATTATTGTCCTTTTCATATACTATTTTTCTACCTACAAGATTCAAGGACGAATCTTTTTTTGAAGAGGAGGAGAATGATACATGCTTCAAATGTTTGTGATATGAAGAGTTCAAGTATTATTTAAAAGATATTAGCTTACATATTTAGAATGTTTTAATTTAATGTATTTTGATTTTGTTTATTTAATTACTAGATTGGGCCTTATGTTTGTGGCCTTAAGATTTTCTATATTTTAACCTAATACGAGGTTATAAATACCTCATAAACTAGGGTAGTAGCGGTATAGAATGATTTAGAGGTTTGAAAACCCCTTTTTTGGTTTCGTGATGAAACGATGGTGTGGACAATTGAGGTTGAGGAGTCCCTCTCTTGTTGCATCAAAAAATTGAGTAAAAGGTTGAGGAGTCCCTTCGATTCAATTCTCAAACTATGGCGTTGACAAGTTAGGTTAAGGAGCCCCTTTCTTGTTGTGTCAAGAAATTGGGTAGAAAGTAGAGTGATTCTCTTTGTACTCAATTTCAATCTATCCTATTTGTTTCTATTTCAATTTCAATATATCTTTCTTTTTTTCAGTTTGAATCATTATCTTCTTGTTTATCATTTTATTTCTCTATCAGGTAGTTTAAAAATTTTATTTATTTTTTTAGGGTTTGGATAATTTTACTTGCAAAAACTATTTTTTATGAGTACAAATGGTACTTTTTGTCTTCTATAGATAAATATATTAGCATTTTTAACTTTTATTGGTAAAAATAGTAGTTTATTCTAAAAAAATATAAAAAAATATGACAAAGAAATTTATTCTATTTGTTGAACAAAAATTATTTGTGTATGAACTTCTATGATTTTTCTTGAGTGTTATGATAGATAAAAAGAGAAAATAGTTTAATAATAAATTTGTAGATTTGCTATTTGATAGTTAGTTCTCCAAAAAAAAAAAAACAATTTAGTACTTTAACATATATTATTGTCATACTTGCCATTTGCTAAGGTGATTGCTATGTTGCTTAAAAGTATTT
>NC_029789.2:19413325-19442608 GCF_000816755.2 Arachis ipaensis
ATTATTAAATATTCAAAATTTTCCATAAAAAATAAGTTAGACAAAAATTAGGTACCAAATTATAGACACCATAGAATTCACCATTCGCTGATGCCTAACATCAAAGAAATAAAAAAGAGGTTTAATATTTTATTTATAATAAAACACCAATTACAGCTCCTCCGTACAAGAAACTTTATCAAAACATGACAAAATTTGATGGATTGAACAATTTTCAATATTAGGTACTATATAACACACTCACATATTTATTAGATTTTTTTTATTGTAACCTGTGGAATTCGAACCCGAAATCTCTAGATAGAGAGGGAGAGACTATGTCATTTGAGTTATAATTTATTGGTGGGGCGCATTTTTTTTTGGTAATAAAAGGGGACCTAGGCCCAAGGAAAGAAAAACATTAGCTACAGTCTTGAATTACATTAAGAGTACAGGGGAGTACAATCTCCTAAACATCTTCTTGTAATAGCATTTCTAAATTTTTGTGAGCTATGTCTAGGAACCTAAGTCCTAAATCACTATCTAAACTTCTCCTTGCCAACCAGTTAGCACTTCTATTGGCTTCTCTGTAAATATGGTAGAACCTTAACTCTCACCGTCTTTGTTTCATTCTAACAATTTCTCTTATTCTCTCATCATGGATCTGATTAATTCCTCTTTCTTTGGTGATAGACCTGAGAACTTCTTCTGCATCATTTTCCACAATGACTCGGCGCATACCCATATCCCAAGCCATCCGCAACCCATGGAGAATCTCAAACGGATTTGGATCCTCTAAATTTTGAATTTTACTTTAGAGGATAAAGTATGGTCTCTCACCATTTATTTTATAGGTGGGACCAAGAGAAAATATGAAAGAGAAACTATTTAAATGTGAGAGATCACACTTTATCCTCTAAAGTAAAAATTCAAAACTTAGAGGATCCAAATTCATCCCAAGCATCTCTGCTTGTTCTGCACTGCAATAACCTGTGTTAGCTTCAAATCCACCAATCCACTCTCCCAAGTAAGTGCGCAACACACCTCCACATCATGTTCTTTGTGTTTGGTTGTTAGATGCTCCGTCTGTATTAAGTTTGACCCACCCTTGCGATGGTAGTTTTCAATTTATCTGTATTTTTTTTGGTAAAGGAAGGGGGGATGATAAACCACTATTTTATGGTTTATATTGTGCTTAATTGTATGGTTTTATCAATTCTTTACCCACTTATTCATATGATTGGCATGTATTTATATTTCCTTCCTAAAATTATTACATGATTGAATATTTGCTTCCTAAAGACTTTTAATTATGTATTTTAATTCTCCTTCATTCCATTAGATGCCGTGATCTGTGTGTTAAGTGTTTCAGGCTTTATAGGGCATGAATGACTTGGAGATTGGAAAGGAAGCTTGCAAAAATGGAAGGAACACAAGAAATTGAGGAGATGACCAGCGAGAAGTGACGCGGATGCATGGCTCACGCGACCGCGCGACATAGAGGAAATCGCAGTGACGCGGACGCATGGCTCATGCGACCGCGCGGATTGGAACTGCACAAGTGACGCGGAGGCGTAGACAACGCGCACGCGTGGCAAGGCAAAACGCCGAATGACGCATCCACATGAATGACACGATCGCGTGACATGCGCGATCTACAGAATCTGCAGAATTCGCTGGGGGCGATTTTAGGCCATGTTTTAACCCAATTTTCAGCCCAGAAAAGCAGACTAGAGCCAAGGAACATGCAGAAACAAAAACAACAATTCATTACAGACAATTCTCAGTTTTAGATCTAGTTTTACTCCTCCTCTAGGTTTTCTCTCTACACATTCATAGTTCTTAGGATTTTATTTTGATTGCTTTTCGCATTGGGATATTGAGAAGAGTTATTACCTCAGCAAGACTTCGTCATTCTAGTTTGTTTTCTTTACCTATCTCTTACTCTTCCATGTCCTTTGTTAATTTAGAATTATTATTGAATTATTTTTAGAGTTTATTAATACCTGAACTATCTTTATTTTTAATTGATCCATTTGATTATTATTTATCATGTCTTTCTATATTTTCCTTTCCTATGTTATGAATTCTATATTCACAATGAGCGAGTAGTTCCATAACTTGGATGGGAGTTGATTAAAAGGAAGACCTTGAGTTGGAATGCTTAAAAGAAAAATTGTAATTGGGTTTATTATTGGTTTGCCCTCTAGTCACTGACACCAATCCTTTTCAATTGAGCGGATTGGGACTTGTGAATAGAAATAGCTTTCCAACTTGTTTGACTTTTCCTTACCTAGTAAGGGATAACTAAAGAGAACAACCCTCAATTATCAATTGATCTTGAGAGTACTCCAACAAGAATAGGGCTTCCAACTAATCTACTCCCAGCCAAGGCTTTTATTTAAAATTACACAAATTTTCTAATTTAATTTCCTGTTATTCAACTCAAACCATTTTTGAAAACATCTGATTAATAAAATAGCACACCTTTCTGCAACTCGTTGGGAGACGACCTGGGACTCATACTCCCATTATTTTAATTTAAATTTTGTGACAACCTTCTAAATTGATAAGCGGATTTCTGGTTGGTTAAGAACTGTACTTGCAACGTATCTCTTATATTAATTTCTTAATTCACCAATTTCCGCCACGTCAATTTTTGGCGCTGTTGCCGGGGAGTTGCAATAGAGTGCTAAAGTTATTAATTGGAATTTATTTATTTGTATTTTATTTTATTTTGCTACTATGAGCTGCATGTTTCTGTCGTTAGATGAAACGTTCACTTCCTAATCCAAGCTTGCCAGTATTCGATCCTGAGATTGAAAGAACTATTTCACGAATAAGGCAAGCTCGGCGTCGGTTAGTCCTCTCTGAGGGCGGATCTGAAACGTCACTTGAGGAAGAAACAGGCTCCCTTTCTGCTGATTCGGTTGATTTACGTGCAGGTGACATGGCAGCACCTAGGAGAATTACTATCCAGGAGGCTGGAGCCCCTGATTTTTCAATGCAACCGTTTCAAGCGCATCACCCAACGGTGGCTACAGACTTTGAAATAGAAACAGCACTGGTCAATTTGATGCCCAAGTTTCATGGCTTACCTGCTCAAGAGCCTATCAAGCACCTTAGAGACTTCCAAGCAGCCTGTTCTACTGTCAGGCATGATGGTGCAGATGAAACTTCAATTTTGTTAAAAGCCTTCCCATTCTCTCTTGAGGGAAAGGCGAGAGAGTGGTACTACACTCAACCCGCAGCAACTGTATCCGACTGGGATACACTTAGAAGAGAATTTTTGAAAAAATTCTTTCCAGCTGAAGTTACTGATAAACTGAGGAAAGACATCTCCATGATTGTTCAGGATGAATCGGAGACTATCTATGAATACTGGGAGCGCTTCAACAACCTTCTGGAAGTATGCCCCCACCATATGATTGACAAGATAGTGTTGCTCGGCTACGTCACTCAGGGTATGAGGCCCCAAGATAAGACCACATTGGAAAGTGTTAGCAATGGGTCTATGAAAAAGTACAAGACCACTGATGAGGCATGGCAATTGATCAGCGACTTAGCTGAATCTACTCGGAATCACAGGCAGAAACAAGGCCGTTCAAAAGCTGTTGCAGAAATATCCTCTAGCAGAGAGACTGCTGCTCTAACTCAGAGTATTTGTGAAATGACCAACTTACTGAAGTAGATGCAATTGAATCAACAACAAAGTCAGCAAGCTCAACCTTCTCCACCACAGCAAAGCCAACAGTTAGTCCCACAGAGAGTTTGCAGAATCTGTGCTGATTATAGCCATTATACTGATGAATGTTCGCAGCTCCAGCAGGAAGATAACACCGTGGCAGGCACTCATAACTTCTATGACCGCCCCAACCAAGGGCACAATCAAGGTGGCAGTTACAGCCATGGATGGCAGGACAATTCTAACCAGAATTGGAGAGATAATTTTAACCAGAATTAGAGGGACAACAATAACAGAGGAGGCAGAGATAATCAGAAAAATCAGAGGTGGAATAATAACAACAACAGGCAGCAGAACCAGAACCAGCCATATAGAGCACCTCACCTGAGGCAATCCCAAGACCACTGTATAACCAATAGCAGACCTCTCAGATCACTTACCCCTCTTCATCTGCTAATGATGAGTTACTACAATCTATTGATCGGAGGCAACAGGCCATGGAAAATAACCTTAATTTTACTCTAAATGGTCTGAACTCTACCTTGCAAGCTCTTATCTCACAGATTGGATCAATGAATAACTCAAATAACCAGCCTTTGAGCTCTAGTGGAATCCCCTCTCAACCATTACCCAAGCCAAAGGGTGGCATCAATGCCATCACCCTAAGGTCTGGAACCACACTGCAGGAGAGGAATCAGGACGAGCCAAACCCACCAGAACACGCCTCAGCTGAAGAGGTGGTGGAGGTAGAAGATGTTGAAGAGGAAGAGGACATACAGGACATGGTTGATGAAGAAGAAGTTCAACCACGGGAAGAAGCACCAGAGGATGCTGACACTGCAGAAGACACCATTCCCATTCCATTTCCATTTCTATAACTTGCAAGGAAGCCCAGGAAGCAGCTGGAACCTGATTTCAAAATGGTAGAAATATTCAAAAAGGTTGAGGTAACTGTTCCCCTTTTTTATGTTATTCAACAGGTACCTAAATATGCAAAGTTTTTAAAAGATTTATGTATACATAAAGACAAAATTAATGAATTAGAAACTATTCCTTTAGGTAGTTCTATATCTGCTTTAATGGGAGGTATACATGAAAAGTGTAGTGATCCAGGTCCATGTATGATTAATTGTATTATTGGTGGTGTGATATTTTCTGACTGCATGTGTGATTTAGGAGCATGTGTTAGTATAATGCCTTTGTCTATAAATGATAATTTGAGGCTCCCTCTCTTAAAAAGGTCGGCAACTCGTTTTGTGTTAGCAGATAAAAGCATTATTACAGTGGCTGGAGTTGCTGAAGATGTATTAGTGGGCATTAAAGGGCTCACCTTTCCCATTGATTTTTATATCTTGGAGATGCCCCAAAATGACTCAGAAAAGCCATCATCAATCCTACTCGGAAGACCATTCCTGAAGACCTCAAAGTTCAAATTGGATGCTTTTTCAGGAACATACTCTTTTGAAATAGATGGCCGAGTAGTAATCTTCAATCTGAATGGAGCTATGAAGCATCCTCCGGAGGATCATTCTATCCTCCAGTGTGACATCATAGATGAAACCGTGGCTGAAGTTCACCAGGAGGAATTTGAAGAGAGGTATATAGGACAAGGTCCAAGTGTGGGGACATTCTCAGAGGACAATGAAAGTGCTTTACCACTGTTACCAGCTCCAGACACCCCAGAGCCTGACCATGAGCAGAAGTTAGAATTGAAACCCCTCTCTCCACACCTCAAATATGCTTACCTTGAAGACAAGCAGAAGTTTCCAGTTATCATTGCAAGGGAACTCACTTCTCAACAAGAAGAGCAGTTACTTAGTGTACTGAGGAGGCACAAGAAGGCAATTGGTTGGAGTTTGGCAGACATAGTAGGCATCAACCCTCAAATTTGTGAGCACAGAATATTTTTAGAAGAGGGAGCAATGCCTGTCCGTCAACCCCAGAGAAGACTGAACCCCACTATCTTAGAGGTTATCAAAAAGGAAGTGACCAGACTACTGGAGGCAGATATCGTCTACCCCATCTTAGACAGTGAATGGGTAAGCCCAGTACAAGTGGTGCCCAAGAAGTCTGGAGTTACTACAGTGAAGAATGAGCATGGAGAGCTCATGGCAACCAGAGTTCAGAACGCCTGGAGGGTCTGCATTGACTACAGAAGCCTAAACCAGGCCACTGGTAAGGATCACTATCCTCTTCCATTCATTGATCAAATGCTGGATCGCCTGTCAGGTAAATCACATTATTATTTTTTAGATGGTTACACAGGCTATTTCCAGATTCATATAGCTCCTGAAGATCAGAAAAAGACCACTTTTACATGTCCTTTTGGGACTTATGCTTACAAGAGAATGCCCTTTGGCTTATGCAATACACCAGCTACTTTCCAAAGGTGTATGATGAGTCTTTTCTCTGATCTTATTGAGGACTGTATGGAGGTTTTTATGGATGATTTTAGTGTATATGGTGATTCCTTCAATCTTTGCTTGGATAGTTTATCTAGAGTGTTAGATAGATGTGTCAGTACAAACCTTATATTGAATTTTGAAAAATGTCACTTTATGGTTAAACAAGGGATTATACTAGGACATGTTGTGTCTAATACTGGAATTTCTGTAGATCCAGCAAAGGTGGATGTTATTTCTAGTTTACCTTACCCCTCTTCTGTGAGGGAAGTCCGTTCGTTCCTTGGCCATGCAGGTTTTTACAGGAGATTCATTAAGGACTTCAGTAAGGTAGCTCTTCCCTTATCCAGACTACTGCAGAAAGATATTGAGTTCGAGTTCAGTGAGGATTGCAAACAAGTATTTGATAAGCTGAAGACCGCCCTGACTCAAGCTCCAATTGTAAGAGGACCAGACTGGAGCCAGCCATTTGAAATAATGTGCGATGCTTCTAACCATGCAGTAGGTGCAGCACTGGCTCAGCGTGAAGGTAAGGACCCCTTTGTAATTGCTTATGCGTCTAAAACTTTAGATGCCGCTCAGTCTAATTATACTACTACTGAGAAAGAGCTTCTTGCTATTATTTTTGCTCTGGATAAATTCCGAGCCTATTTACTTGGTACGAAAGTAGTAGTGTACTCAGACCACGCAGCTCTAAAGTATCTATTAGCTAAAAAGGAATCCAAACCAAGGCTTATACGTTGGATACTGCTACTACAAGAATTTGACTTAGAAATTAAGGATAGGAGTGGTAACCAGAATCTAGTGGCAGACCACTTAAGTCACCTTGAGCACATTAAGCATGACTCCACTCCTATAGCTGATAATTTTCCATTTGATAACCTACAAGCAGTATCTGAGGTAGTCCCTCAGTATGCACCTGTAGCTAATTATCTAGTTAGCCGCACTTTTCCTCCAAACTTTACTAAGCATCAAAGAGACAAGCTGAAAAGCGAGTCTAAATATTATATATGGGATGACCCATATTTATGGAGATGTGGCGCTGACCAGGTAATTAGACGGTGTGTGCCTCAATCAGAATTCCAGTCCATTTTAGAGGCCTGCCACTCATCTGAGAGTGGAGGACATTTTGGCCCTCAAAGAACAGCTAGAAAAATCCTAGACTGTGGATTCTGGTGGCCTACTCTTTTTAGAGACGCTGCTGAATTTTGTAAATCTTGTTTCCCATGCCAAAAATTTGGTAATATATCCAAGAGGGATGAGATGCCTCAAAAAATTATGCTTTTCTGTGAAGTTTTTGATGTTTGGGGCATTGACTTCATGGGTCCATTTCCAAATTATAATGGTTACTTTTATATATTGTTAGCTGTAGATTACGTTTCCAAATGGGTGGAAGCAATTTCTACCTACACTGATGATGCTAACACTGTTGTTTCCTTTGTTAGAAACCACATTATTTGTCGCTTTGGATCCCCACGAGCAATCGTGAGCGATCAAGGCACCCATTTTTGTAACAGGAGACTAGCAGGATTACTGAAGAAGCATGGGATAATTCATAAAGTTGCAACGGCCTACCATCCTCAGACTAATGGGCAAGCCGAGGTGTCAAACAGAGAGATAAAGCGTATATTACAAAAGATAGTCAAACCTCATAGGAGAGACTGGAGCACCAGCTACAAGATGCACTTTGGGCATACAGAACAGCATACAAGACACCCATTGGGATGAGTCCTTTCCGCTTAGTTTATGGAAAAGCCTGTCATCTCCCAATTGAAGTAGAGCACAAAGCCTTTTGGGCAGTAAAAGAGTGCAACATGGGATTTGAAACAGCCAGAGCTGAAAGGAAATTGCAACTGCAAGAATTAGAAAGACTTTGCCTGGAAGCTTATGAGAACTCAAGGTTGTACAAGGAAAAGATGAAGGCTGTACATGATCAGCACATCAAGAGGAAAGAGTTCCAACCTGGGGACTTAGTCCTCCTTTACAAATCTAGACTGAGGCTCATGCCAGGCAAGTTGAGATCAAGATGGGAAGGTCCATATAGAGTAGAGAAGGCCGAGCCGTACGGAGTTTTTCACCTAAGTCATACTTCAAGCTCTGAACTCATCAAAGTTAATGGCAATCGTTTGAAGCTATATCATGGTGAGAAGGTGACGAAAGAAGCTCTACCATGGCGAGAAGATGAAGAAAAACAAGGAGCTCGAGATCTTCCTCTTGGAAGATCCACACATAGCCGAAGACTGAGCTAATGGAGCGTCCAACTTACGGACGTTAAAGCAAAGTGCTAGGTGGGAGACAACCCACCATGGTATGATCGTTCTTTTCTTTATTCTTAGTTTTCTTTTCCAATAACTCTTTTCCTTATTCGCACATTTAGCTTGCATCTGCATTTGCATAATTTTATTAAAAAACAAATTTCACGCGACGCGACCGCATCAATGACGCGTCCGCGTCGCAGGTGGCCCAGAAAGAATAAGAGAGCGAACAGAGAGTCACGCAGGAGCATGGCTGGAGGCGTGCCTTTGGCACAAATCACCCCACGCGACCGCGTCGCTGACGCGTCCGCGTCATGTGGGAACATTGGCCTCCCACGCGACCGCGTCACCCACACGGCCGCGTGACCTGGTAATCGACGTGAAAAGGGTGCATAGTCGAAAGTTATGCTAGAGTGGTGCTGGACTAGCGCTAGACGCACAGCCCTTACCACGCGAACGCGTGCCCCACGCGTCCGCGTCATATCCCAATATTGGCCACTCACGCGGTCGCGTGACCCACGCGATCGCGTCACCCAAAATTTGGCAAAATTAAGATTTTGAACAGAGAGTTGTGCGAGAGCGAGGCTGCCCTCGCGCCAGTAGCATAAACTGTGTCACGCGACCGCGTCAATCCAAATAAGCGCAATTCGCGCGAACGCGTCACCCACGCGTCCGCGTCGCTTGCGCCGCACAGCTTACCCTAAATTACCAAAATATCTTATCTTTCTTTTCCCCAAATTCTATTTTCTCTTTTCCTTTCTTATTTCTTCCTTCTTCCTTCTTCCTTCTTTCTCACTTTCTACTTTCTCTCTTACTATCATTAACAAGGTTTTTCTTTTCTTCTTCTTTCCTCACTTTTCTATTATCTTTCTTAATTTATGTTTTCTTCTTTTCTTTTCTTTTTACTTGCATTATCCATGTTTTCCTTTTTTCTTTTTCTTTTTCTTTTAATTGGTGTTAGATATTTAGTAGAGTCATTATTATTCCTTATGATTTGCTTGTGGATCGTTAAGAACTTGTTTGGCAATTATATATTAATTTTAAAGGGTTGCTTGCATGTTCCGTTTATTATTTTCCATAACTTACTCACCATGCATGCTATGTGTTTGTAAAAACGCCCGTATGGCATTGTGCACTATTTTTGAATCTCTTTTATTCTATTACTCTAAATGCCCGCTTTTCACAAAATCTTTTTTATTATTTTATTAATTTAACATAATTGTTATTACAAACAGGTTGTTAGTTTGAACTCTGTGGTAATTTAACATGGACATTGAACGCTTGATCTATGCTACTCATGCCTTTACCTGCATGCCAATAAACACCTTGCATTTAATTGTCATCATATGCACTGGCTAATTTCCATTTATGATTTTTCACATGTAGTCATGATCATGTGTTAACTTCATTCATCTTTAATGCGCATTGATTACCACCCATACCATCCTCTTCCTTGCTCTGTCCCTTTGAATTCATGTTACTTTCTTTTTCCCTTTTCTGGATGGCCACCAAGAAAGGAAAAGAGAAAGCTACTCCCAAACCACCAGCAAGAAGAGGAACAAAAAGAGCATTAGTAGCAGAGCCTTCTTCAACTGCAGTCAAACCCTCAACAAAAAGAATTAAGAGAATTATAAAGGTTGATGAAAAAGAAAAAGCCTTCCCAGCAAAGGACACTGCGCGATTTCCCAATCGCTACTGTGAGCAGATGTTCCCTATCCTGGCAGGACGGAGCTACAACAATGAATACCTTCTTATCCTCCCGCCCAATATTGCTACCTTTGTTGAGCCGCAAATTGAACGAAGACAATGGGGTTTTCTCCAGAGACAGCCAAGGCAGGTTAATCTTTCTTGGGTAGTTGAGTTCTACTCTAATTTCCACCTGCCAACCTTGCAGTCTGTCTATGTACATCAAAAGCAAATCCCCATTACAGAAGAGGCCATTCAATGAGCTCTAGATCTTCCCCCTGCTCCAGAAGGATTAGACGCCTTTCAAGAAGCCGCACTCAAGCGCCAGATGTACCAATTTGACTGGGACACCGTTCTCAGAGTTATCACACTACCTGGCAGCAGATGGATCTACGGATACCACCGTTCCCGTCCTAAGGGAATATCGGCTTCAGCATTTACCTTGGAGGCTCGCGTATGGGCACAGATCATGTCCCATTACGTCTTTCCGAGCACTCACGAGTCCTCCTTCACTGCAGACATGGCCGTTCTACTATGGTGCATCCTTATAGACCAGCCTCTGAACCTACCGAGACACATCCGGAACGCCATGAGACACGTACAGATTGCGGACAACTTACCTTTTTTCGCCTTGGTCTCAGATCTCGTCTCAGCAGCCGGAGTCTCCTACAGAGCTGGGGACACCAAAGCCATGCTTTCACGGAATGATCAATACGTCCCTAACGGGAAATATATTAGACTCCCAGCAGTCACTACTAGCCAGCCTACAGAACCGGCTGAGGACACCCCTCCATCAGCACCACAAGCACCTACAACAAACTAACTGCTCCATCAGATACTTGAAAAGTTGGATCGGCAGGAACAAAAAGCAAAGCTAAGAGAGCGCCGTAACAAGCGCCGATTCACATACCTTAAGGAGCTGATTATGAGAAAATTCAAGGACTCAGACACCCCGGACTCCACTTTCTTTACCAGCACAGGGAGCCATGACGGTCCCGACTGTGGAGATACTGCTACCAGCCCACCCTTGTTCCTGACAGATGGCACCGAGGACGGTGCAAAGCCTTAAGTGTGGGGAGGTCGGTCAGTACCTAACTTCTGGAGGTAATTTCTCATCCCTAACACCAATAAATTAGGATATTTAGTTAGTTTTTCTTTTGTAGAATAGGATAAATTGCATAGTAATAGATTAGTTGCATGCATGTTCTACTTGATTGAAAAGACAATAAGTTTCTTCTAAGACCCTATCTTTAGAACAAAATTTCACTAATTTTAATCAAAACTTTTATGTTAAAATTGCTTGAAGTTGTATTTGGAACATGATTTTTGAGCTAAAGAACACACAACCTGTGAGATTTGAGCCCAAATGCATGGTTACATTATTTAACCATAATCATTTTATTCTTGTGTGTTTGCTTCTTTATGATTGTAATCTACATTTTGTTTCATCCTATATGTCCAATGTTTAATATATTTATATGTTTGCATATGATTGAGGCTATTACTTGTTTAAACTCACTTATCCAAATTAAGCCTACCCTTTCAATTACCTTTGTTAACCACTTTGAGCCTTTAAATCCCATTTGTTCTGTATTTTACCACATTACTAGCCTTAAGCGAAAAAACAATTACATATCCCAATTGAATCTTTGGTTAGCTTAAGATAGAATTGTGTGTGTTAATTAAGTATGGGAAATTGTGGGAACAAAAGATAATAAGGGAATGTGTCATAATAATATAATGGGAATTTGGGTACCTACTCATGTGAAACTATAAGAATTAAAAATCTATGTGCATTGATTAGCTATGTTTATTTTTAGTTTATGTTGAAAAAAAAATCCAAAAATATTCAATAAATAATTAAGGGGACAAAATTACCCCAATGCTAAGTTAAGAATTCAAAGATCAACGCATGTATGATAAAATCAAAATAAAAGTTGATACATGAGTATGGAATGTGAAAGAGAAATTTTGGGTAGCTAGGTGTGAATCTTAAGTTATATAGAATATATATATGTTGGGTTGAAGCTTGGGTTAATTAAAGATTTAATTTATAAGCTTACTTAGCCATATATGTATCCTTACCCTTACCTTGGCCCCATTACAACCTTGAAAAGACCCCATGATGTTTGCATTAATATATTAAATATTGTTGATTGGTTAGGTGAAGAACAAAAATTAGAGAGCATGATTAGAGAAGGATAGAGTGATTGCCCTATACACTAGAGAGATTAGAGTGTACATACATCATCAGTGAGGGTTCAATGCTTAAAATTCTATGTTCCCTGCTTTCATGAGCTACCTTCTTGCATTTTTATCTGTTCTTACTGTATAAGAATTGAATTAGTGGAGTTTGATTTGTAATTGTCTTGAAGAACCTATTTACTTTTGATCAAGTAGACCAGAATCATATAGTTGCATTCATATATATAAGTTGCACTGCATTACATGAGTTTTACATGTTCCTACTCATTTATTTTATCTCCTTCAACTAAGCATGAGGACATGCTAACGTTTAAGTGTGGAGAGGTTGATAAACCACTATTTTATGGTTTATATTGTACTTAATTGTATGGTTTTATCAATTCTTTACCCACTTATTCATATGATTGGCATGCATTTATATTTCCTTCCTAAAATTATTACATGATTGAATATTTGCTTCCTAAAGACTTTTAATTTTGTATTTTAATTCTCCTTCATTCCATTAGATGCCGTGATCTGTGTGTTAAGTGTTTCAGGCTTTATAGGGCATGAATGACTTGGAGATTGGAAAGGAAGTTTGCAAAAATGGAAGGAACACAAGAAATTAAGGAGATGACCAGCGAGAAGTGACGCGGACGCATGGCTCATACGACCGCGCGACATAGAGGAAATCGCAGTGACGCGGACGCATGGCTCACGCGACCGCGCGGATTGGAACTGCACAAGTGACGCGGAGGCGTGGACGACGCACATGTGTGGCAAGACAAAACGCCGAATGACGCGTCCACATGAATGACGCGATTGCGTGACATGCACGATCTGCAGAATCTGCAGAATTCGCTGGGGGCAATTTTGGTCCCTGTTTTGACCCAATTTTCGGCCTAGAAAAGCAGACTAGAGCCAAGGAACATGCAGAAACGAAAATAACAATTCATTACAGACAATTCTCAGTTTTAGATCTAGTTTTACTCCTCCTCTAGGTTTTCTCTCTACACATTCATAGTTCTTAGGATTTTATTTTGATTGCTTTTCGCATTGGGATATTGAGAAGAGTTATTACCTCAGCAAGACTTCGTCATTCTAGTTTGTTTTCTTTACTTGTCTCTTACTCTTCCATGTCCTTTGTTTATTTAGAATTATTATTGAATTATTTTTAGAGTTTATTAATACAAGAACTATCTTTATTTTTAATTGATCCCTTTGATTATTATTTATCATGTCTTTCTATATTTCCCTTTCCTATGTTATGAATTCTATATTCACAATGAGCGAGTAGTTCCATAACTTGGATGGGAGTTGATTGAAAGGAAGACCTTGAGTTGGAATGCTAAAAAGAAAAATTGTAATTGGGTTTATTGTTGGTTTGCCCTCTAGTCACTGACACCAATCCTTTTCAATTGAGCGGATTGGGACTTGTGAATAGAAATAGCTTTCCAACTTGTTTGACTTTCCTTTACCTAGTAAGGGATAACTAAACAGAACAACCCTCAATTATCAATTAATCTTGAGAGTACTCCAACAAGAATAGGGCTTCCAACTAATCTACTCCCAGCCAAGGCTTTTATTTAAAAGTACACAATTTCTAATTTAATTTCCTGTTATTCAACTCAAACCATTTTTGAAAACATCTGATTAATAAAATAGCACACCTTTCTGCAACTCGTTGGGAGACGACCTGGGACTCATACTCCCAGTATTTTAATTTAAATTTTGTGACAACCTTCTAAATTGATAAGCGGATTTCTGGTTGGTTAAGAACTGTACTTGCAACGTATCTCTTATATTAATTTCTTAACTCACCAATTTCCGCCACGTCAGGGGCTTAACAGCCCCAAAAGAAAAAAAATTATAATTCATAGACAGAACGGGATAGGATAGCCCCTGTGAAATCATCAGCCAGAATTTTTTTAAGTTCTATGAGTGGGTTGTCAATAAAATGGTATCCTAACTCCTTGCTAGTGCTCCTTTTTGCAATCCAATCTGCCACTCTATTTTCTTCTCTTAGAATATGTTTAATAGTCACTTGCCACTGTTTGTTTATCCACACAAATATGCTTCTGAGGATAGGATTAATATGCTCTTGATTATACTTCTCCCTTTTTAGTACTTCGAATACTGATCTAGAATCAGTTTCAATTTCTATTTTCTTAAAACCCAAATCCCAAGCAGTTTTTAAGCCGTGATGTACACCCCAAAGTTCTGCTTGGTAAGCTGTACAGTGCCCCAGATTAACTGTGAAACCCGCAACCCATCTCCCATCGCTATTCCTCAATGCTCCTCCACATCCCGCTATTCCTGGGTTCCCAGTGAGCTTCCATCTGTGTTGATTTTGATCCATCCCTCTGTTGGTGGTGTCCAAGAGATGTGCCTCTCAATTCTATTTTTTCTTAGCTTGACCAAATTCTCCTTTTTAAAAGCTTGGGAGATTTCAGAGACATATAAGTGAATTACTCTTTCTGCGTCGTTAGGTCTTCTGAAGGGAAAGTTGAAAATTTCTTTGTTTCGCCACCGCCACATCCACCAGCAAGTCACCATGAAGATGGTAATCTAGTTTTTATTGGGGTTGCTGCTCAGATTGGATGTAAGGCTCCATCTCAACCATGCATCAAAGGGAGCTCTGAAAAAATTTTGAAGCTGTCTTGGGTTTATTAATCGAGTCCATATGCATGAAGCGACTGGGCAATCTCTAAGAACATGAATTATATTTTCTGTCACTCATTCGCATCGATGGCAGCTGTAACAGGTTCCCAGCAATCTTCTTCTTCTAGTCGATGTCATTAGCCTGGAATGGGAGGTAAGCCACATAAAAATTTTGATTTTTTGAGGTCCTTTCCATCCCCATATTATTTCCCATGTGTGATCTTGAGTGATTGTATGTTGCGCCAACATGTTATATGTGCTTGTGATTGAGAATTCTCCTGAATTTGTAAGGTTCCACATGATTTTGTCCTCTCCCAATTCTTCCAAAGGGAGCATGATTGCTGTAATTTTTTTTATAATTTCCTCTGATAAATGACTTTGTAGCCATTGAAAATTCCATTCACCCATTCCATTAGAGATTTCTAAAACTGTTATTTTTTGCTGGTCTTCATTTATAGGACTGAGGTTGTAATTCATTAAAGTATTAATTCCCTTAACCCAATTATCCTTCCAAACTCTATCCGATCTTTCATTCCCTATAGCATAGGAAATATTTTGATAGAAGATGTCCCCTATTTTTGCAAGGCTTCTCCAAAGAGCGGAATCTGCTTTTTTACTGCTGATGTTTTGTTTGAGGTTAAGCCCCCTGCCATATTTACTAATGAGAACTCTAGCCTAGAGAGCTTCTTGCTCTGTAACAATTCTCCACAGGATCTTAACCAGAAACGCTTCATTCATCTTTGATAGATCTCTGAACCCCAATCCTCCAAGCCTCTTTGGTTGACAAATGAGTTTCCAGCTAACAGCATGAATCTTCCTATTGTCTGTGTTCTCTCCCTATATGAATTTTCTTTGAATCTTTTCCACCTCTTGACAGATTCCTTTAGGGATTTGAGTATGCATCATGTCAAAATTTAGTGTAGGGCTAATGACTGAGTGGGCTACGGTAATTCTTCCCGCAAGGGAGAGACAATTTGTTTTCCATCCTCCTAGTTTCACTTTAATTCTATCAATGGTTCCCTGAAATTTTTTTTTCTTTTTCTAGTGTTGCTCAACATGGCTCCCAAGTACCTTCCTAGATGGGGCATTTCCTTGAAAATGCTACTGCTGAGGATTCTGCCCCTTTCATTCTGATCCACGTTCTTAGAGAAAATAATTGATATTTTTTCAGCATTTATCTTCAGACCTGATACTTCACCAAATCTATTAAGGATTTTCATAATTTTTGCCATTTGGTCCTCCTTAGCTTCTGCAATCAGCAGTAAGTCATCAGCGAAAAGGAGGTGAGATATGATGGGCCCATCTTTACCTACTTTCATAGGAATCCAGTTTTTTCTCATCATTTCTTCTTCTATTATCTGTGAGAGCTTGTCCATAGTGATCACAAACAGATAAGGTGATAAAGGATCTCCTTGTCTTATCCCTCTAGAGGGTTCAAAAGCTTCCGTTTTGCTACCATTCCAAATGATTTTTTATGTTACTGTGCTTACACACGCCATTACAATTTGGCGAAAATTGTTGCTCACTCCAAATTCCTCCAGACAAGCATTGATGAAATTCCAATTTAGGCGATCATAAGTCTTTTCAAAATCAATTTTTATTGCCATAAATTTTTTTCTCCCTTTCATTTTCTTCATGTCAAGCATCATTTTCTTTGCAATTATAATGTTATCATGTATGATTCTTCCTGGCACGAAACTGGACTAATTAGGGGCTATCTGATCAGCTAGCGCTGGTTTGAGTATAGCAACTAAGATTTTGGAAACACATTTATAAATGACATTGCATAAGGCTATGGGCCGAAATTGGGTTATAAATTCTGGTTGCTTGGTCTTAGGTATAAGGGCAATGAGGGTTTGGTTTGATTCTTTGATTGCTTGGGGTTCGGTCCAGATGTGGTTGATGAAATTGCACAAAGATTGTTGGATAAGACTCCTTGAGAAAGTAGGCAGGAAAACCATCTTCACCTGGGGCTTTGAGAAATCCGATGTCAAAAAGGGCTTTTTTTTATTTCCTCTTGGGAAGGTGGGTTTATAAATAGGTCTTTGTGTTGTTTCGACAAGGTTGGGTATGTGAGGGAGGTGTCCAACTTCTGGTTATGTCTCACTTTCTCTTTGTACAGTTTCTTAAAAAAGCTTATGGCCATGTCTTGCAACTCTTCTTGACTTTCACACCAACAACCTTCATTATTCCTTAGCTTTAGGATTTTATTTTTGCATCTTCTAATAGCAGTTTTGGTATGGTAGAAACGTGTATTTTGATTTCCTTCTACAATCCAAAGCTGCCTAGATTTTTGCATCCAAAACAATTCTTCTTGATCAAGAATGGTGTTCAACTCCTCAGACAGCCTTTTCTCTAGGTCTTCCAGCCATGGATTTCTCCCATAAGAGGGAGCCCTCTGAATTCCATTTAATCTACTCATAATCTTTCTTTTTCTTTTGAATATGTTTTCAAAGATTTTTGAATTCCACCCTTTTAACTTCGTGGCAAGCTCTTCTAAAGCTGCAGGGAGGGGTCTTTCTTTTTGCCAAGCACCTGTCACAAATTCGTTAAAATTAGGGTGAGTCTTCCACATAATCTCAAAACGAAAAGACTTATCCCTGGTCTCTGGTATTGAAGGATTTAAGATTGCCAAGAGAGGGTGATGGTCAGAATTTACTCTAGGTAGGACTTCTACCCAAGCATTCATGAATTCTTTTCTCCATTCTACATTGGCAAGTCCTCTATCAAGTCTTTTAAACACTCTATCCATGCCTTCACGTTGTCCTCCTTTCCAGTATACTTAGACCCCACATAGCCTAGGTCCATGAGCTTACAATTGTTAATTCTTTCTCTAAATCTTCGACATATATGTTGATCAATTTCTGCACCACCCTTTTTTCCCCTTCTTCCGCAATTTCATTAAAATCACCAATACTCATCCAGGCATCTGTTGTATTATCTACTATACTCTTCAAATTCTTTCTTGGGGACTTGCGTAAATAGCAGTGAGATACCAGATTTTGTTATTTTGATTCTTGACTTCCATATGCACATATTGATGATGCGACTCTAGAATGTTAATAGTAATAGAGGGATTGTCCCAAAGCACCCATATCCCACCAACAAAATCATTATCCTCCTCTAGAAAAGCAAAATTATAATTTAGAGCTTTAATAACCTCTTTGGCTCTCTCCCCACTGCATTTTGTTTCATATAAAAGAGTGATATCTGGCCTTGATTGTCTCTTAAGCTCTTTAAGGGTGCGAATTGTGGCTTGATTCGCAACCCCTCTAATATTCCAGGCTAAAATAATCATCTTAAATAAGATAAAATAAAGACCATGGTAACTGACCAGATCAAAAGCAAAACCAACTTTGCATATTCTCCTCTGCAGGAAGGACTGTTGCGCCTTTCTCCACTTCTACTTTCATCATTTTCTCATATTGTGCCATGGCTTCCACCATCTCACTAGTCTGTACTGAGTCAAAAGTAGAAGTTATATGATGAGGTGGGTCTTCCAAGTTTGATTCTTCAATTTCAGTGGCTGGAATTTCCATTGAAAGAGGGGGGCTGGGTTGGCTCTGCTCCATCCAGTTCTCTTGATGGTGTTGTGACTGGTCTATTTCTAACATATGAATATCACTTGGATGGGATGGGTCTGGGCTAGTTAGGTTCAGGGTTTGGTCTGTGTTGATTCTTGGGGCGTTTGTCTGAGTTATATTGTGTTCTTGGACAAGGATTTCAGAATGGGTATTCTTATTTTGGGCCGTGTTGTTGTTGACTGGTGTAGGAATTGGGTTATTAGAAACAGTTGTGTTGGCATTTGGTTGTGGGTTCATGTTTTGGTCCTTGTTTTGGGCTTTATGGTTTGGGTTGGTTGAGTTAGAGAATGTGGCTTTATGTGCTATTTTTTTGCTGTTGTGGCCATTTGTTTTCTGATTTGTTCTATTTGTAGGTTCTGGTCCCTCCTTGCGCCTCTCCTAAGATATTTCTCTTTCATTCATTAACCTTCCAGCATTGTCCTCACAGACAGCCTCTGCTCCCACGTTCTCTGACACCTCATTCTCCAGCACTGCAAAGCGAGATTTGTTTTCACTAACGGTATTTTTATTCTCTTTTTCTTTTACATTTCCTCCACTGCTGCTGCCCTCCCCTCCTTTTGTGCTTTTTCTGCCACATGTATTTCTTTGAACCAACATCTAAGGACCGTAAGTTTCTACTAGTCCTTCCATGACTTTTTGTCCCTGTTTTCTGTGTTATTTTCTATTTTGCCCTTTCCTTCAACTTCTGAATTTGCCTGTTGAGCTTCTTCTTGGTTTTTTTATGTTGCATTGTTCATCTGTTATTTTTCTGTACAGCTCGATTTATCATGTCTAAATCTGCCACATAGGAAGCAAACTTGATGGAGCCCTTCGTATTCTACTAAATGATTGTTCCCATTGATTTGGAATTGAGAGACTAAGGGTTTTGTAAGATCAACTTCCACACAAACCCTAGCCAATTTTTCCCTAGCCACCTCAGCTGTGTTTGTGTCCACTTTTAAGGTTCTCCCTACAATGTTGCCAATTTTTTCCAGTACGACTTTGTTGTAGTATTCTATAGCAAGCCCGGGGAGTCTAATCCAAGCAGCTGTGCTGTCAATGATTGTCTCAGTAGGATTGAAATCTGGTTTTCATAGTCGTATTGTTAGGTAGTGATCTAAGATTTTCCATAGACCTTCTATGAGGGCAAAATCTAGGTCTTCAGAGTTGTAAAATTTTACTAAAAAAAATATATTTCCCAAATCAATAACATCTATACTCCCATTCTTTTTCCACATTACCTCTAGTCTTCTTTTGAGAGCAACTAGAGAAAATTTTCTTCCCAGTAGCCTGACAATCAAGGTCTCCCACCAGTTCTTTCTGAGTTCTCTTTTCGCTCCTTCTCCTATGACGATGTTGTATATACCGTTGGGCAGTTTCTTCACTGTTATCTTTGAATATTCCTCGTCTTCATTCTCTGAGGATTCTACTTTCTTGTTGGCTTGTATGTCCTCATTCCTTCCTTCTCCCTTACTTTTTCTATTTCTGACTTTGTCCACAAAGAAAGGTGGTGATCTTGTTTCTCCTCTATCTTCATCCATCTGAGTTTTCTTTTCTGGTTTTGGTTCTGTTCTACAGTCCCCTCTCTCTACCTCTTCTTCTACCATCCAATCTTCTAAGCGAGGGGTGAGTCAAGTGTCCCCTATAAACTCTCCCCCTCCCGCTTTTTTCACTTTCTTCATGCTGCGATGGATTAGCTCTCCCTCTTCTCTCATCTTAGTTCTAGGATCGTGAGCTCGAGAGGCTCCTCCTCTCATGTAGCCACCTCTCATGTTGTTTCGATCAAAATTTCGGCAAATTAAACAGAAAAAATATTACAGCGTAAGTTGAAAAATAATAGTTGTTTTTCAATTTATCTTTATCTATTTTGTTGTTGTTCTTACTATCTGTAACTACTTTTTATTTATGAGTGCTTGCTTTTAGTTTGTAATGGATTATACCTGCTGCTAAGTTGGGCTGTTTCAATTATTTTCTTCTTAGTTAAAAAAGTAGTTTATGGCCCATGATAAAGAAAGTAGTCTATGGGCTTGTAGTTTCGATTGTATCTGCCTGCAAGCCATTAAGTTGGGCCGTTTCTATGAATAAGTACTTCTGTAAAAATAAAAAATAAAAAAGCGGCTCAAAGTTTTGTTTGGTAAGTTTTTAGTTCTTATTTCCATTTTCGTTATAAATATTGCAATTGAGTTTATCTTAGTTTGTTTCCATTCTTTCCAAATTTCCATGTATTTGTTGTGTACCTTAGATTTTTCGAAAAACATATCAGCTTTGGTTGCGCAGGGAGTCGCCAATAAAGAAGGGCAGCAGGGTGTTTTGGTGAAGAAAAGTGATGGGTGATGGTATTGCTCCACCAAAAAAATGTTGTCTTAAGTTTCTGTTGTGAAGGACGTGTGGTGATAAAGATGAATAATAGTGCTAAATGTCAATCATAAAAGCCATGAATAAAGTAATTACGACTTCACAGATCAAAGTCATGTCATGTTTAATTAATATTCAGAATCAGATGGTCTCCTAATCATTTCTTTTTCTTGTAAGCAAAGCATCATGGCAACAAGTAATGCCACGAATTGTGCGGTGAAAGCATATGCACCATTGAATAATTTCTATCCAAATTAAATCACATGACAATAAGTAACTGGACACAACACCTAGAGAGAAAGAACAATCTAAATCTGCATGAGAAGAAAAAAGCAACTATAATTTTTAATTACTAATGCTATCGAATTAAGGCTATTTTTTTTTTATATGAAAAAAATATTAATATTTTGTTGAAAATGAAATTATTTAGTATAATTTATATGTAGGTAGATTTTGTATATAGTGAGTTAATACCGTAGAGTGTATAGACACGTGTTATTATTCTAGCAACATGAAAAATGCATGTTAGACACGTGTCAATATTCTAACTGATACGTGAGATGCATGTTAGACTTTTTTTTTTGCATATCTACAATACTATAATATATTTTAAATATTAATATTTAATCAAAATATCATATTTATCTCAAATATATATAATTAATTAATAAAGTTAAAAGTGTGCCTGAGTGTACAACTAAGATTTGAATCATCGCACCGCTTATAGCACTAATTACATTGTTTATCTTCTGCTAATATGTAAATTAATACTAAACAACTAATCAACTTTCCAATCGTTGGCAGAGGCTGTATCATAAATATATATATAAAAACTCAGATATGATTGTTTTTATATGATAGTGTGAAATTATTAGTTAAAAATTATTAGATAATTTGATATATTTGACTAAATTATTATGCGATAACTTTATGAATTTTCAACTAAATAAATATGAAACCGGCCTTTTGTTTTTCTCCAACCATGTTTAGCCCTCCTAGTTTCACGTTTAAAGCACGTGATGGCCTCTAGTAACAAAATTAACGACACATGGATATGATCCACTCAGATCAAAAGACGTTGCATAAACTCCACCTATCCCATGTGAGACCCTTCAGATTCACATGAGCCATCAATAGTTAGTGGTACAATCAAATTTATTTTAGCACAAACACCTTATGCTAGCTAGTCACTCGAAAACATACGACATAGGTTAAATACTTAAATATTCAGTCTCTGTTACTTTGTCAAGTTATGATATTTTCTTTTGGTACAATATATATCAGTTTATTTTGGAGGGGAAAGGTGCACCAAAGTGATGGATGTTTAATGAGGGATATCCACATATCTTAGAAATACATAAGTGGGGGGAGGGTATGAGAATTTGCGTATATCGGTAATCTATAACCAGCAATCCAGCATGTAGATTTAGCTGATAATTAAGATGATACTCAATTGTATTATCATGTGGGAATGCTTGTATTATTTGAAAAATATATATTACATAAAGAAATGTAAGTCAATTTTGCCTAATTTAGTAGCTTGACTATTCTTCTCAAAAGAAAAAAAATACTAGATGACATGAATTTGTATGCAAAATTTTCTGTCAAATATATGTCACGGTTATACACCT
The DNA here is from genome assembly GCF_000816755.2 of Arachis ipaensis. NCBI lineage: Eukaryota > Viridiplantae > Streptophyta > Magnoliopsida > Fabales > Fabaceae > Arachis > Arachis ipaensis. Next base: position 19,435,727 of record NC_029789.2, read on the forward strand.
AAAAGGAAATATATACAGGTTGAGGTCATGGTTATTGTTCATTTATAGTCTTTTGTAATCATACAAATTGCTCACACAGTTTAACGGAAAGTGACGATTGAATAAAACTCTCCCTAAAAAGAGTAACTTAAATCTTAAATGTTGGATGTACATAATTTTCGTATTGATGAAAATTTATACCAAGAGGCTTAAATAATGAGAATAATGTGAGCGGCTCATATACTAAATTAATTTCTAAAAATATTATTTATATACTAAAATCACTCATTAATATATTTATATAATCCTTAACATTTTTTGTCTTCTTAATAAACTCTCTACTGTAAAATTAGGTGATAAATGCGGAGTGGACATTCATTATAATTTAAAATTATAAAGCATTAATAATTTAGTTAATGAAAAAATTTAGGTATCATATTTTTATTAAAATTTAATCAGCACTTAATCATAAAAAAAATAAATAATTCTACATTTTATATTATAAGATGTAATCTCAAATCATTAAAAATATTAATAATGACTAATTGATAATTACAAATCACAAAAATTTGTCTTTATAAAAAAGAGGAGTACTAGAGTCACCGACTTTTGTGTTTTGTAACTATCAATTAGTCATCAAAAGTATTTTTAATAGTGTAAAATTACATTTAATAATAAGAAATTATTCATTTTTTTTTGATAGTTAAGTGAGGACACATTTTTTCTAAAAAAATTTGATATTGGGAGTCCCCGTATTTTCCGTTGAAAGCATTGTATAAGTTGAAGGGATGAGGGCTCTCCCCAAGTTTGGGTGTGATACTGAAACCCATGTCATGTGAATGCCTATCATACACCAAAACAAAGATAGGCTCTCTTGAGTCTCATAATAATGGCAAGTGGGAGGAGGAGAGCACTGAAAGACTCCTCCTCAACCAAGTCAAAGTCAAAGTCATACACACTTCCCTCCTCACCCTCCCATTCCTTCTCTTCCTCCTCCTCCTCCGACTTCGAGTTCACCATCTCCATCTCGCCGCGCAAATCCTCCGCCGCACTTTGCCCTGCCGATGAGCTATTCTACAAGGGCCTCCTCCTCCTCCTTTGCCAGCGACCTCGCCCTCTTCCCCGACTGCGACTCCTCCCGCCCTAGCTCCGTGACCGACGACGACGAGCTCAAGCGTCTCCATAACCCTTCCAAGGAGTATCCTCACTCCCAAATCAAGAAGAACCACCCTAATAGATACTTCTCCTTCTCAAGATTCTCCTCTGTTTTCCGCAAGGACACCACCACCACCAACAACAACAAAGTGTGCGAGACGGAGCATCACCACCATGTGGCCGCTTCTTCTTCTTCCTCCTCCGTGAAGCGAATGAGCGCCACTGCCAGAGATGTCATAAGGAAGTACTTGAAGAAGGTGAAGCCTCTTTACGAGAAGCTTTCGCAGAAGCAACAGAGAACCGGGGAGTTGTTGGCGGAGGGCGGTGGTGCGACTGTGAATGCAACAACGACGACGTCTTCGCGGACGGTGTTGTCTCTGTTAACGACTATAACAGAGAGATCCAAAACAGAGGGTGGTTGCAGTGGGAAGAGAGGGATGAAGGAGAACGTTTCTGGTGTTCTGTCTCATTCTTTCTCCGGGAACCTCAGGTACCCTCGGAAGAGGAGAAGCTGCGTCTCCAGTTGCCCTTCGTCCATGAGATCGTCGCCCAGTCATTCCGGCGTGCTCTCTCAGGGCGGCGCCAGAGCAGGGATGCATTTCGGGGACTCTTCTTCCATGGAAGAGTTGCAGAGCGCAATCCAAGGCGCAATCACACATTGCAAGAACTCTTTGATGCAGAACAAGCTTGACACTGGTGCAGCTCAGTAACGAAAGAGAGAGGTTTTAACTTCCAATTTGATCATGCTCTTAATTTCATCTTCAATATTCGTATGCCTTCTTAGATCTGATGAATTCTGATTAAACAACCATCATGTTCAGAAAACAATTTCAGCTTCTTCCTTTTTTTTCCCTTGCTTGTTTTTGTCATTTTACATTAGACTTAGATTCTAATTGTGGGAGTGAGGTTAAAAACCTGCATGTGACTTATTTGGAACGTCCTTTTGGATTTGCTAGTGTAAAAGTTAGCATAAGCTTAAAAGTTGTAACTTTTTATTCTGACTATATAAATAAATATAAATGTACCATATATATCCACCGTACCAGTGGCCTTGGAAATTTGAGATGTAGTGTGTATGATATGATTATTATAACCGTGACTTCGTCGTGGTAGCAATGTAATTGCACCAGTCTTGGTTCTGCAAGCAAAATTGGCATCATCTGAGTTGGAGTTTTGTTGCGATATGATTCCATTTGTAACGTTACCTGACCTAGCTAATATCAACCTGTGTTAAAATATTTATAATGGAAGTAATATTTTAAAATTTTATTCGATTCTAGATATTAATGGGACTTGGTTGGTGGATCTATAATAAAAGTAAGAATGGTACAATGTGGGGGTACGATCGATAATATAATGCAAGCATCGTAGTAGTTCAATTGTTTGTGCAGCAAGGACTTGATATCATGCATGTGCGTAAGCTTGAGTTCAGCTCTTTCCATGGGATAAGGCGTTATATTTAAATAAATGTGCATTTATTGTTCATAGAAGCTGATGGGAAGGTTCTATGTATCTTCGGTCTTTGTTGCGGTAGCTGTGATGAGTGTTGACTGTTCAACTTAAATTTGCTCGTAATCTCTCATGTTCGTACAAATCTGGCGGAGGAAATTTTTTTATTTTTAGACTAATAATTTTTTTTAAGGTGATACTATATATAGGAGCATTTTTAACCAAGTTGATGCAAGGGCAGCAAAATAAAAAAGAAACGTTTGCATATATGTTTTGGAAAAGTATAGATAAATAATGAAAATATTAAATAATGTAAATAATAAATATATCGGATGTTCATTTTATTAAGGTACGGATAGTTATTTTAATATTAAAATTTAGAGGTTAATTTGGAGGTGTAGTGTGTTTTTATTTGATTAGTGGTTGTTTATATTGTTCAACAAAGTCATTGTCCTTCTAGCATTCCCTATATGTTTTTTCTTTTTTCTGCTTCTGCGTGCAGCGCAGAAATTTATTGATATACTATACAAAATTTTATATATAGCATAAATTTATTGATACTGTATAAAATTTTTTGCATAGAGCATATAAATTTTTATATATAGTATATAAATTTTGTTGCAAATATATTTAGTTGGGTGAATTAATATTTACAATATAGAGTAAAAGATAAATAGGTCCATAACCTTTTAAAACGAGGACATTTTCGTCCCTCAAGATTGGAAAATACATTTCGATCCCTCACGTTTTAAAACGACCGACAATTATACCCCTCCGTCCATTTTGGGCAAAAAACGGCAACGGAGCCAGCTGACATGGAAGGGTAGAGAATGACGTATCCGTTACACTTGCTGAAGTGGATTGGGACAAATTATTAGTGGACAAATTCGTCCCTTAAAGCCAAAACGACGCCGTTCTTCAGATGAATTCAATATTTCGACACTCTTCTTCTCCGCCGCGTTCAACTGCCGCTATTATCACCCTTCTTAAGGCCTGCAAGACCATTCATCACCTCTACCAAGTCCACGCCTCCATCATCCAACGAGGTCTAGAGCAAGATCACCTCATCATCTCCCGCTTCATTTTTCTTTCCGCCTCCTTTGCCGCCACTGCTTCATATTACACCTCCGTCTTCGACCGTGTCCTTAGCCCTTTCCCTTTTCTCTGGAACTCCCTCATCGGAGCCCACACCAAAGGAAGTTACTTTTTCGACGTCCTCTCTGCTTTTATTCGCATGAAGGCACATGAAGCCCATACACTTACTCTTCTGTGATTAAGGCCTATTCAAGCATGTGTAGATCCTGCGAAAAAAAATTGCTCCATGACTCGGCGTTGAGGTCTGGGGGTTGAAGGTGATATGTTTGTTGGAACCTGTTTGGTTGATATGTATGGAAAATGTGGAAAGATTGGTGACGCTCGCAAAGTGTTTGATGGAATGTCTAAGAAGAATGTAGTTTCATAGACAGTGATGGTGGTTGGCTATGTGAAGGTTGGGGATATGGTGGAGGCAAAGAGACTGTTTGATGAAATGCCTCAAAGGAATGTGGCATCATGGAATGCGATGATATGAGATTTTGTGAAGGTGGGGGATTTGGGCAATGCTAGGGTAGTGCTTGATGCTATGCTGGAAAAGAGTGTTGCTTCTTTCATGGCTATGCAAAGGCTGGTGACATGGCTACCTCAAGGTTCTTGTTCGACCAAGCTCCGGAAAAGGATATTGGTTAGCTTGATGTCGGCTTCTTCTCAGTTGGTTGCCTTATATGTATGTGCCATGTTCGGATATACCACTTCAACCAGACCAAGAAGGTGATGGCAAATTAACAATTTGTGTATTTAGTGGTCCCAGTTTAGTGTGTTTGTGTATATATTTCAAGTTCAAATTCAAGTATTTGGATTATGCTTTTGATATATCGAATGATCTCCAACATTTGTGCTCCCAGAAAATAGTGACTTAATTCTTGGAATGCAATTTTTTATGGTATTGCACAAGTGATACATACACGTATAAAGTTGCTGCTTCTCTCGAAAAAGCCTTGCAGGTATTACTGTATGTGTTAGGATTAGAATTAGTTTAAAACTCTCAAATTTAGGCCTTCATTTTAGTGCTAGTGTTTATATATATAGTCTTACATAAATATGGTTAGGGAAGAAGTGTTTTGTTCCTGCATTGCAGGGATTTGAGCATGTGTATGGTGACATTGTGAGTGGGGTCATAGATGTCAATGAATTAGGGTTCTTGGTTAAGCATATGGAAGGTATGGTGAGGAAGATGGATAGGTATGTTAGTAACACTAAGAATTTGTATAGTGAAATGGAGGTTTTGAATCAATAGGAGCAAGCTATGAACAAGTTTCAGAATAATCAAAATGAGGAGAGTAGGAGGGTCTTTGAGCAGAAACTTGCATGGCAGAGGCAATATGTTAGGCATCAAGGACTAATTTGTCTATTAAAAATTTGTTCTCCATCCACATCAGCAACTAAAACGGACACTTAACACTCTACCCTTTTAGGTCAGCATGTTCCGTTGCCGTTTTGAAATCCAACTCGACGGAGGGATCTAATTGTCACGTGTTTTAAAACGTGAGGGATCGAAATGTATTTTCCAATCTTGAGGAACGAAAATGTCCTCGTTTTAAAAGGTCAGGGACCTATTTGTCTTTTACTCTAAAATATATGATTCTCCACAAATTTCTGCTGCACACCAATATTTTTATGCAATACACAAAAATTTATTTATCAAAATTTATATATTGTGTATATTTTGTTGGTTGGGTGTCGATATTTAAATATATAGTTCTTCAAAAGTTATTGTACTTCAAAAATGTTTGTACATCAAAATTTGAACATATATATGAAAAGAAAAAAAATTAATATTTATCAAAATTTCTATCCTCCAATTTCTAAACATTACATGAAAAAAGAAGAAAAAGATGTCTAAAGAAAAAAAAAAAACTGTATTGTTGAAGAATCCTTGCATACACCAAATAATTTGGTTTAAAAAAAATTTGGCCTTTTAACTTTATTCTTTTTCTTTATATATGGAGCCTTTTTACAATTTTTTTTTTTGGATTTTTCTAAAATATGACAGCAAATTCATTTCTATATTTTTTATAAAAAAAATGAAAAAGAGAAACCGCCCATCCTCCAGTGAGTATCGAACCCGGGAGAGATGGTTAAGGGACACAGACCCTCATCCATCCGTGCCAACTTGCGTTGGTATTAATGGCTATGTTTAGTCTTAGCTTGGATACATATAGGAGTGGCAAATGTATCTAAACTCATCGGAATGATCTGTGTAACTTGTCAAAAAAGGCGGATTGGGCTGAAAAATTGGAACCGTCAAAGAATAAAAGTCCGTCAAACTCGCACCGCTTAAACCGCAGACTTTTGGAGGTGGGACGGGCTTTCCCGCGGGACTTAGCTTTTTTTGACAACGGAGTATTTTTATAATTTTTTTTATTAAAATCCAACTTCCCCCAACCCAACTTATAAGAATATAAAGATGAAAATTGAGTATTTTGGATTATATTAATATTGCTTTAGAGATAATATTTATAATTATGTTTTGGATTATATTTATTTTACTTTGGAGAGAATATTTATAATTATATTTTGGATAAGAATTTAGTTTATAATTATGTTTATTAGATATTTATAATTACAAAGATTTTAATGTTGTGAATATAAAAAATATAATTTTTTATGCCTTTAGAAATTATAAATTTATTAATATGATTCTGAAATTATATATATATTATTTAGTAGTTATTAGTAAAAAAAAAAAAGAAAAACTTTGGCGGACTTAGTCTACTAATCCGCAGTTAAGTGGGGTGGAATTCTAGAACCGCCTCATTAGGCGGGGCGAGCTTTCCCGCCCATAGATATATATAAATCAATTATTGTAGAAAAAAGACAAAAGAAAAAAAATTAATTTTTTGTAGAATTATATAATAGTGATTTGATGCATGAACCAAAATATTTAATTTTCTACTGGTATAATTTTTTTCTGATTTGATATATCATCACCTTTTGCATAATTTGTTGTCATCAAATTCTACTACTTCTTTAATTTGTTCTCTTGCCATGTGTTATGTTAAGTATGATAATCAGAGTAGTGAAGTTTTTGGTTGCATCCATACATTTATATGCTGCTTATTGGTATAATTTTTTTTGGGAATATATTTTGGAGTAGGCGATTTAAAAAATTGGAAAAAATTATACAATAGAACTTGTTTGAAAACTCTTATAATTTGCATAAATAATTTACCATAGTTAATTTATTTTATTTTTGAAACTTAA